>NC_136287.1:2327006-2349506 GCF_964198595.1 Lampetra fluviatilis | reverse complement strand
TCCGACCAGCTCCCTCCGCAGGAATGTGTTATTATTACACGCTTTTTATTTAACTCACTGCGTCTGTTGTCATATCCTTAAAAACATCTTGTAACTAAATTTTTACCCACTTCCCAATGTGCTATCGACGGCAAACTTGTTATGATGACAAGACTATATTCTATCATAAAAAAATTAAAATATATATTTTTAAACATTTTACACGCTTTCATTTAACTTTGTCTGTTGTCGTATCCTCAAATATTGTAACTCAAATTCAACCGTCTTCCCAATGTCGTATCGACTGCAAACTTGGTATAGGTATGTCATATCGATGACAATACTAAATTATATCATAATTAAATATATATATTTAAACAATATTTTTTACGGGTCTAATTGTCCACGCTCAACTCACGTTGCCTGTAAATCACCACAGTCCCTTACGCTATGGCAAGCTGCGGGCCACTTCCTGGAATCGTGGAGTTCTGCCATTACCAGTACGGTACATTAAAGCGTGTTTTTTTTAAGTATTTTAAAATATTTTATTCTGTTAGAATTCGGTAGACACAGAAAAAGAGCCGCAATGCACGTAAATGCGTGCATACATTACGTCACGAATCAACCCGTGAACTGGACGGACTTCCACGGTCAGGGTTCGGCAACCGAAATAACACAAGAAGAGCCGTCGTTGCTTTTTGTGTGCAAATTTCAGTCCGAAAAGAGCCGCACGCGGCTCAGGAGTAGCAGGCCGCCGCCAAGTCCGGGCTCATCTCGAGCGCTTCCTCCGTGCCTTTTACCCCACATCTCAACTATCGCGAGTGTTCGCTCCACTGCTGCACGAGCGCCTCCGCCACGCCGCGCGGGTCGTTAAGGGTCACCGCGTCAGTTACCGCGGGGTTGGTAAAAAAATAAAATAAAAATTGGAGCATAGATGCAAGTTACTGCCTCGCCCACCATTGTTCATCTAAAGCCCCCAGTCCTTGGGCGACCTGTTGGTGCCTGGCAGTCGCCCCCAATCAGAGCACCTCCGGCTAGCACGGTTGGCTACGTACGGTGCGAAAGAAGTTCAGCGCACGTCCGGGGCAGCTCGGCTTGGCTGACGAGATATAATGAGGCAAGACGCATTAAAGGGGTCATTAGGTCATAGGCACAATTCACTCGGGCATCGGAAGCCGCCAATACGCAAGGTCTCAGGAGGACATGCTGGATCCCTTCAGCCACAATGCCCCCCCCCCCCTCCACGTAACGTGGATTCAGATGGCATATCGATTGCACGTTTAAGTAGAAACCAGGCGTATTAGTGCTCGGACGTTATGAATGTAAACTCTTTGAACAGGCCATACAGTACTTCGGAATCTCTGTAGCACGTGTATTGCTGAATGTTATTTGTATATTTAGAGGTTCGGGGGGGGGGGAGATTCTGGTTATATTTGTAAAATTTCACCACCGTTGTGTTGTCCGTGTCGCGCTGCGCAGGGCCGTGATGAGACTGTGGTGGATTGGCCATTGCCAATCAAGACGATACGTTGTGCATCACACTACATATTACAACGTGTCTTGTTTTTTTATTGCGGCATATTCACAAAATCATTTGAAATCAAAGAATTCTGACAATCGGCTCCCTGGAACGGTAAATCATTTCCATGATTTACCTGCATTGGCTTCCGGTTGCCAAACGACTTCATTGTCAGGTCGCACTCATTACACGCACAAAGTGCTCGCCACAAATGAACCACAATAGCTCGCTGATCTCGTCAAGGAACATAAACTATCACGCGAACTCCGCTCATCCTCGCAGCAGGTTTAGTCAAGCCATCGAACAAAGACGGCCACTGTATCGCGCGCTTTCAGACGCGCTTTTGCGGCCGTCTGGAACGCTCTTCCGTCCGATATTTGGAAGCCACTGGAGCTAATGCACCTTTAAATCATCTAGATTGAAAACTCATTTCTTTAGAACTGCTGTTTGTGTTTAGTTTTTTGTCCTTCCCCCGCACCTTCGATTAGCACGGTTAGCTACGTACGGTGCAAAAGAACTTCAACAGGCGTATACTGTACGTACATAGATGCGTTATTTATAATACTACGTCCCCCCAAAAAAGCCCCACAAACATTCTGCCCAAGTGACACGCACAGCGACTCGTCGCGTCGTCTTCTGCTTGCAGCCTTCACGCAGTGCCCCCCCTCACACTGCCCCCCCCTCCCACCGCCCCCTCCCACCGCCCCCCCTCCCACCGCCCCCCCCCTCCCACCGCCCCCTCCCACCGCCCCCTCCCATCGCCCCCCCCTCCCACCGCCCCCCCTCCCACTGCCACCTCCCACCGCCCCCCCTCCCACCGCCCCCCCTCCCACTGTCTCCTCCCACCGCCCCCCCTCCCACCGCCAACCCCCTCCCACCGCCCCGCCTCCCACCGTCCCCTCTTCCCAGAGCCCCCCTCTCCCATCGCCCCCCCTCCCACCGTCCCCCTCTCCCATCGCCCCCCCTCCCACCATCCCCCCTCCCACCGCTCCCCCTCCCACCGCCCCCCCATCCACCGCCCCCCCAACCACCGCCACCCCCCTCCCACCGCCCACGTGTCTCGCTGATACCGTCCGAGTCGGTATCAGATGGACTCCACATCCACGGACGTACGCGGGACCGTGGGTTTAGCCCGTGGATCCGCTGTTACACATTCACCGTGGCAACGCGATTTGGTTAAAGCTCAAAAAGCTGGGTTCGATCCCTGACCCTGACGCCTGTTGCATTTTGCAATTTGCGGTGTCTCTCTCCCTGTAGTCGCGTCGATTTTTCTCCGGCTCCTACCGTTTTTCCCTCCACATTTAGAATCAACAACACGCGCTTAGAGTATTTGGCCGCGTTACGTTTCAACATGATAAGCCACTTCGTTAAACTATCGTTTGAGACCAGGTCGCTTCTGAAAAAGAGCTACATAGCTCAGTAGGCGTTATCTGGTAAAACAACAACAAAATACAAATATAGTTTAAATCGTTTAAAAAGCAGGTGGTCGGGTAACGCGTGGAGCTTTCAGTTTACAGCATCTGTCGTGGACTACTGCGTGGGTATACCCAGGAGCACGCACATCTCCCTGGGCAGTTAAGCAAAGTAAGTAAGTTGGTGCTTTCGGGGCAGGGCAGGGCACTCGAAGGGTTAACGACCGATCGTCACGAAGGGCGCTGGTGGAGGCGGACAAGGGGATGTCCCCCAGACCAGATTGAGCGATGGGAATCAGCTCGTGTGCAACTGCGTAGGTCGGATTGTTGCATATCACGGGGTGGCGAGGGAGAGTGATGGATGTGAGGGGTGGGGTACGGGGCTGGGGGCGGCTTTCACTCCAGCAGTGGATTGACCACGGCTGCTGATTTCACCACAGACCCTCCCCCAACGCTGATATTTTGGGCTTAAATCCAGACAGACGTGTCATGCTTAAACCAAAGGTTCTCAAGCGATTAGAGGTGTAATTACGCATAAACCTACGTGATTACTTCATGCATTTACGGATTAATCTCACAATACATGAATTCAGTGCCAGAATCGGCGCTATTCGAGTCGTGCGCGCCACGTGTGATGGGGCTCACGCGACCCCCGCACCCCCGCAGCCACTAGAGCAATGAAAATAAAAATGCGTAAAAAAAGAAGAGAATCGTTTCTCGGACGGAAGCGCGACGAATTAATCGAAATAATGTAATCGAAATAATTAATCGAAACAATGTAATCGAAATAATTTAATCGAAATAAATAAATCGAGAGAACTAATCGCTATTTCGCAAAACGATGGTCTCAGCCTGGGCCCCAAATGTCTTCTGGGCACAACACGAAGCAGAGACCCGGCAGCGTTTGTGTGGGCAAAAACCTCTGGACCGGGGTTTTTTAACTTGAGAGTCAGATTCAGTTCAAACAAATCCTCTGCCAGGTTTTCGACGTTTGCACTATCATCACTTTGATGCCCTTTCATGACAGGCGTGTCATATAATTAGATACAATAAAATTTAACATGCAGGACGCGCCATTCATAGACACCCCACTGAAATAATCGGGATAAGTGAAAGATTATACAAAATTTGACTTCAAAGCCCTCTCCCACACATCTCCCGCCAATCTCAATCAACTCGTTAAACCCTTCACCGCCACCCGTCCTCCTCTGTTAACAAACGGAGTCACCGCTGTAGACAACATTCAATCACCTTTCGATTTAAAGCTTTCGTGACTGCAGGGATTAATCTTCTTGGTTCTTTCGGTAAAGTCACGTAGAAGGGAAGTAATAAAATAATAAAAATAAAACATAATAAAACGAAACGTCGTGAGAATTGTTTTATTATGTTTTATTTTTATTATTTTATTACTTCCCTTCTACGTAACTACCGAAAGAACCAAGAAGATTCAATCACCTGTGGTGAAGTAAAGAGGGGAATTTGCCATCAAGTGCGTGCGTCACCTCTAAATGTAGGTCAGAGACTGCCGGTAGTGTCCCTGTGATGTACGACCCGGTGACTACTCCAGCGACTCAATGCCCGATTCGCAAACACGACGATGAGCCACTCAATCGAACAGCGGATTGACCGTGGCGATGGATCACCTATACATGTGTAATGACAGGGTGTCACCTGTCGGTCTGAAGGGGTAACGCGGTCATGGACAAGTTACGTAATGTCTCATTATGAGGGGGGGGGGGGCGTGGTTGGGGTAAAGGTGAAAGGCGGAGTCAGTCGGGAAGCTCCGGGAACCTTCTAGAAGGTTCTAGAAGGGGGCGTGTCCGGAGGCGGGGCTTGGCCGCGCCGGGGTGTATATAAGGGGGACCGAACCAGAAGATTGGTGCTGTTGCGGGGTCCTGCCTCCTGGCTGCGTCGCTGCTCGTCGTCATCTCTCTTCGTCGTCCGGGCCACGTGGCCGATCTTCTGCAAGGCTCTCATCGTCGCTGTTGCTGCGTGAGTCACACAGCTGCGTAGTTGGACGCCGACAATGGGGTTGTGTAGAAGGGTCGGCTCTGTGTAGCTACGTAGAACACTACATCGATGTATCGCCCAGTGTTGTGCTTCAAGTGTGAGAATAAATAAGAAGCCTTCTCTGGGAAGTCGCTCACTACACATGGATCACCTTGCATTTCTATCGACTGCCGGTAGTGTCTCTGTGATGTCGGACCCGGTGACTACTCCAGTGCCTTCAACGCCCGATTCGCGCCACTCCCGCTGCTGCCGACGCGATGCGCTCGCTGGGACGCAACAATCCACTCGAAGCGAGTTGCACACCAGCTCAGCTCATTTGATCACTCCACCTTTTCTGAGAGGCATCCGCCCCCCATTTGGCTGCTTCCGTCCGCTCTTCGTGACCAACCAGCTTCGGTGTAAACACGACGGCCGTTGCTCGCCATCCACACACCGGCCCGTCTGAACGGAGACTCCCAGAGGACCCCCGTGGATGAGAATCAGAATCTTTAATCGTCCCGGAGAAATACAAATCCGACGAAACGTGAAGATTTTTTTTGCTTTTTTTTTGCGTCAACAATCATCCTCACCAACGTTTTGCGAACAGTCGCGCAGTTATCGACCATCGATGAACCCGCCATCGATTTGAATGATGACTCTTGTCATACGGGCAATCCAATCTTTCATCAAAGCACCAATTATGTACAATTTACCCACCCCCCCCCCGCCACCAAAAAAAATATACACGGTACGTTTTTGTTGAATTTAAGGTTATATGATTTATGGAGAAAGAACTACCGTGCAGACACCGCTATGCCTCACATCAAGTCGTCGTGAAGGTGTCCGATCTGGTCACATCTCACAAGATTTGCGCCGATGAGTGACCACCGCTGGGGCTTGCCAGGTGTTGTATTAAGCGCGGAGCCCCGCTCGGGGGGGGGGGGGGGCGAATGAGGCGGTAGTTGCTGAGTGTGCGCGTGCCGTGAAGTCTGTGACCAGGTTGCCCAAACAACCCCAGCGTGGCGATGACAACAGAGAGAAAGAGAAAGAGATGGATGGATGCTATGGTTACTAAAAGGCAATGCTGTTGCTACAGAGGTTGATTAACACCGGAATCGTTGACCGCTATGTACTGGTTCATCCTTACGAGACCAGCCGGAGGTTAATCACCTGAGACTACCTGATTATTAGCAAGATGCCGGTGGGAGGTAGTGAGAGAGAAATAAAAAATAAACGTTGGCAATGGAAATCACGACATTGTTACAATGGTCAAACGACGACATTTACAGCCGCGATACGAATCACAAATTCTGGAATGGTAAAAAAAAACGCGGACACCGAAACTCGTGACTCCACCACCATCAAATTTCGATTTAAAGCTTTCGTGACTGCAGGGATTCATATTCTTGGTTCTTTCGGTAAAGTCTCGTAGAAGGGAAAATAATACAATAATAAAAATAAAACAATTAAATTCTCACGACGTTTCAATTGCAACACAAGCAATCGTCATCAGGTGTGAAAACCATAGCAAGAAAATGTTCTTGCTATGGTTTTATTTTTATTCTTTTTATTGTTTTCCCTTCTACGTGACTTTACCGAAAGAACCAAGAATATCCACCGCCATCGTCAACACCGCGGACACCGAGACTCGTGACTCCACCGCCATCGTCAACACCGCGGACACCCAGACTCGAGACTACTGCCCTGGTCAAGATGCGTCAACGCGAGCGTCCATCACAACCCCCGCTGCCCGCCCTCGTCTCGACCCCCCTCCCCTCCCCCCCACCAACCATACCCCCCCCCCCCCCCCCCCCCGGAGATCACAGCAGCCGAGGTAACGGCGAGCGTTGAATCTTTGTCGACGCGAGACGGGGCCAGGGCGCTAATTCCACGCGAGTTAATAACGCGCTGAGCGCGGCGGCGCGCCAACAGATTAATGGAACTAATGAATCAAGCTGCGGTCATTTCGCACGCGCAACCCCCCCCCCCCCTTACATCCGCAACCACGATTTTGGAATGCGACGCTGGGAGGAGAGGGTGGGGTGGGTGGGGTGGTTGGGGTGGGGTGGGTGGGTGGGGTGGGGTGGTTGGGGTTAGTAGGGTGGGTAAGGTGGGTGGGGTGGTTGGGGTGGGTGGGGTGGGTGGGGTGGTTGGGGCTAGTAAGGTGGGTGGGGTGGATGGGGTGGTTTGGGTGGGTTGGGTGGTTGGGGGTGGTTGGGGTGGGTGGGGTGGTTGGGGAGATTGGGGTGGGTGGGGTGGTTGGGGTGGGTGGGGTGTGTGGGGTGGGTGGGGTGGTTGGGGTGGATGGGGTGGGTGGGGTGGATGGGGTGGTTGGGGTGGTTGGGGTGGGTGGGCTGGTTGGGGTGGATGGGGTGGTTAGGGTGGGTGGGGGTGGATGGGGTGGGTGGGGTGGTTGGGGTGGGTGGGGTGGGCGGGGTGGGTGGGTGGGGTGGGTGGGCTGGATGGGGTGGGTGGGGTGGTTGGGGTGGGTGGTGTGGTTGGGGTGGATGGGGTGGGTGGGGAGATTGGGGTGGGGTGGGTGGGGTGGTTGGGGCGGGTGGGGTGGGCGCGGTGGTTGGGGTGGTTTGGGATGGGTGGGATGGTTTGGGTGGATGGGGGTGGTTGGGGTGGGGGGGAGATTGGGGCGGGTGGGGTGGGCGCTGTGGTTGGGGTGGGTGGAGGTGGGTGGGTGGGGAAGGAGGGAAGCGAATGGAACCCATAGTTCAGCGACCCCGTCTCCGCTTGCGATAAATAAATAAATAAAACACGTGTCTTGGGACTCAACGAGGCTTTTTAGGATTTAAAAAGAAGGAAAAAAAATCACGATTGTCGCTCTACAAAGTGGACTCCCTCCCAACAGCAGCAGCAGCAGCACTCTTTGCTGATGCGAGTCGGGCCAGGATTTGCGCTGTAGGTCTCAGCAGGTTGTTGTGTTAGGGGCAGTCCGTCACGCGGTTTTGGACGATTTTTGACCCCCCACCCCTCGTCACACGGCGTCACAAAAAGTCAGATGCCCCCTAAAATATGACGTCACAAAGCTCTGCCCCCCCCCCCCCAAATAAAACATGCTTCAAATCGCTTTAAACTATTGTCATTGTAGTGCGTATTTAATGTGGCGCTGTACTCTGATGTTGTAGGAGAAAACATTTATTAAAACGTCTATTCAATTAAGCAAAACGTGTTGTCTATATTCATTTAAAGTTGCGCATTTTGATGTGACGTCACATTTCTCAAACCCCTCTCCCCCTCGTCACACATCGTCACAAATGTCTGACCCCCCCCCCACCCCCTAGGTGCGTGACGTCATTTATGGACGGCCCCTTACCCATCCGCGCCGACTTTTGCCCAGGTCTAGGTCACTCTTGCGAACGCGTCTCTCCCCGTCCTCGTCTCGCGAGTTCCCGCCTGGTTCACCAGAACGCGCGTGGGAAGCCCAGTCGGTGTATCCTCACTCGCCACGCCGGGGTCGGTCGCCCCCCGGGGAATTCCCCTTTCCTCCCACAGCCCAAACAGTGGCCACAAACTAATGGCAATCCGCGATCCTCGTGAAAAGGAGACTTGAGACTTCGTGATGATTTCCCAGATTAATGCAGTTCTTTGTATTTACACGTGTAATATTTTTTTCGTGTGCGTATGTTAAATGTTGACTTAAAGCTTTCGTGACTGCAGGAATTCATATTCTTTGGGTCTTTTGGTAAAGCCACGTAGATAGAAAAAAGTGATCAAAATAATAACAATATCACGACGTTTCGATCGCAACACAAGTAATCGTCTTCAGGTGAAAAAAGAGTTGCGATTGCTTGTGTTGCGATCGAAAGGTCGTGATATTGTTATTATTTTGATTTTTTTTTTTATATCTACGTGGCTTTACCGAAAGACGCAAAGAATATGTGTATATGTTGTCCACCTCTGCACGAGACACGGCAAAACAAACACAAATATGTCCCGTGAACAATCGCGACGTACTTTTTGTTTGCATTGCGCCCTGCACGGCGGCGAGTTCAGAAGCGAGTCATTCAAATCAATCATGACATCGGCAAAATCAGGACTTAGTTTCTGATGGGATCATTTGTTTCCAGAGACCCCTGAACATATCATTTCCAGAGCTCATTCCCCAACAGCTCCAGCTGACATTAAGCCCCTTATAATCATCATCGTGATCATCATCGTGATCATGGGGTGCCGCGGAGGCGAGATGGCTAACTCCCTCGCCTGATATCCAAGAGAACATGGGTTCGATCGCGACCATGGCACCTGCATATTTGTAGTTTGCGTGTCTCTCTCTCCCCGTGGTCGCGTGGATTTTTCTCCAGGTCTCCTGGTTTTTCCCTCCACATTTAGAATCGACAACACGCGTTTAGAGTATTTGTCTGCTATAAATGTCAACGTGATAAGCTACTTCGTTGAGCTATCATTTGTGGCCAGGTCGCTTTTGAAACGGAGCTATGTAGCTCAGTGGGCATTAGCTAGTTTGTTTTCGTTAGTCTGTGTCCAACATAAACAGAGCTCCTCCGGCCCGGCCGTTGGAACAGGGGAACAGCGGGCGAGCGAGCGAACAAGCAAGAGGCTCGCAATGGGAAGGGTTGCCAGTTTAACTCCCGCTTGAATCGAGGGGTTGACTTCATCCCATCTTGGCCCATCCATCATCCCGCCCTCTGGGGTGGGAGGTGGAAATCAATAAAAAAAATCCACATGATAAGCCACGCTCTCATTTGTGCGAGCCACGTCGCTTCTGAAAAAGAGCTATACAGCTCAGTGGGTCTTACCTAGCAAAATGAAATTTAAAAAAGTAGTGCAACAGTTTATTACAGCGATCATGAATCTGGCCGAGCGGTCACCCCTACAGCACCGTATGCTCAAAGAGCACCACTTGGGGCCCGTCCTCCTCGAACAGCCTCAGGAGCAGCGCGCGGTCCAGCTCCACGGTGCTGATGGGCATCGCGGGGGGCGCCGTCGGCGAACGAGGCCACGGCGGCGGCTCGGAGGGGCCGCACGAGGGTCGGTATCGCGGAGGCAGCGACCTCATCGAGCAGCGCGACGACTCCACGATGCCGCCGCCGCCGCCGCCGTCCCCGTCGCGCATCCTCAGCCGCCTCCAGAGCCGCGAGGCGGCCACGCCGGACGCGGCGCTGACGCAGAGCGACACGATGAGCAGACCGAGCACCGCGTTGAAGGCCGTGTCGACCTCGGCGGCGCGGCCGTCGCAAGAAGGCCCCGGACGAGGCGAGCGCCCCTCCGACTCCACCTGGGACCCCGTCGCCACCGACGACCCGGACGCGCCGTCAGGACTGCGCTTGGAGGCGTACGACGTCGGGACGCGGCCGCGTGGAAGTTTCCGTGCGAGCGCGCTGACGTTTCTCGAGCGAAGCTGCGGCGCCGCGCTGGCGTGGAGAAGGGACGAGGCGGGCGACTGCGATCGCGCCTCCACCTCCTCCACCTCCTCCACCTCCTCCACCTCCTCTTCGCCCTCGGACTTTTGTGATCCCCGGACGTGGCAGTGGCCCAGCGACTCGCGCGGGACTCTGTCCAGGCGCTGGCCCCGCAGCCGCTCGGGAAACCGGCAGCGGACGTCGACGTGGGCGACCGCCGCCGTCGCCACCCAGAGCCGGAGGGGCAGCGCGCCGCAGTCGCAGAGCAAGGGGTTGTCGCCGAGCTGGAGTCGGGCGAGCGACGCGGAGGAGACGAACGGCTCGGGGGAGACGCGGGACAGCTGATTCGATGCGAGCACGAGCACGCGCAAGGAGGCGGATGGGCCGGCGAGCAAGTCGTCGGTCAGCGCCGTCAGCGAGTTCCCATCGAGGTGGAGCTCCTCGAGTTTCACGAGGGGCCTGAGGACGTCGGCGCTGAGGGTCTTCAGGTGGTTCCTTCTCAGGTAAAGGCGCTCGGTGTTGCCCAGTCCGGCGAAGCCGTTCTCAGCTATCGCCAGCAACTGCATGTCGTCGAGGATGAGGTGCACGAGCTTGGCAAGTCCCTTGAAAGCGAAGGGATGTATCCGCGAGATGTGGTTGCCAGAAACGACCAGCCGGTTGAGGTTCTTGAGCCTCGCGAGGGCGCTCGACGGAATCTGTGTCAGGTTGTTGTTGGCCAGGGAGAGACTGCGGAGATCCGATCGTGTGGCGAAGGCCGCGTTCGAGATGCTCGCGATGGAATTGTCGTCGAGGCTTAGCGTCGACAGCCTTCCCACGCCCGCAAAGAGCCCATCCCTCACGCCCGCCAGCAGGTTGCTCTGCAGCTGCAGGTGACGCAGTGAAGTCAACTCCAGAAACACATCCCTGGGCAAAACGTCGATGAGGTTATCGTGCAGCCGCAGGTCCTGGAGCTTGGCCAGCCCGCCGAACGTGCCGACGTCCAGCCTGCGCAGGCCGTTGCCGCCGAGCGAGAGACGGCGCAGGCCACCGAGGCTGGAGAACGCCTTGGGCCGGAGGCGCGAGAGGCCGCAGTTGTCCAGCAGCAGCGCGGAGAGCCGGGGCAGTGCGCGCACGTCGGACGGCAGCACGCGCCGCAGCAGGCGGTTGCCGCTCAGCCGCAGCGCGGTGGTCGAGCGGGGCAAGTGCCTGGGGAAGGAGGCGAGGCCCACGTCCTGGCAGGAGACGAGGCCTCCGCGGCAGTGGTGGCATGGCGCGGGGCACGGCTGGGCGGTGGCGCCCCGGAGGATGGCGCAGAGGACCGGGAGGATGACGAGGTTGAGGAGGAGGCGCGTCGCGGCGAGAGGGGCCGACGGCGCCGAAGCGACTCTGCCCCGGAGGAAGGAGCTCGACGCGCTCATGGTGCGCTCCGGGTAAATATTCACGATCGGATTCGTGGGGCAATCACGCGAGAGTGGAATGCATCTTGAACGGACGTGTCGCCAGCAACGCGTGACGGTACCGAAATTGTAAATGTTGTGGGTTTTACTCTCCAACACACCGGTGTGACGAACGAGTAACTAATTGGCGTTTTGTTGACGAGACAGACCTTTGCTAACTGGCTGCGTCGTGTGGTGGCGGGTTAACGACACATTTCTATTTACGCGTTCTAACCGAACACAAAAAAAACGTTACTGTGGATAGGTATATACGTGCAACTTCTTTCGCACCGTACGTAGCCAAGCGCGCTAATCGGAGGCGCGAGGTGAATGGTGTTCTTCTCACCGTCGCGTTGAGCCTGTGGGTGCCTCTTCGTCGTCTGTCGGCAAGCGATGCGTCGAGTGGTGTCCAGTTCGCTCACTACATCGGGAGCCTTCTTCACTCCTCCTCCAACGGAACGCACGCGACCAGTCAATAATGGTGATGATGATGATGATATTCACAAACGCATTGCGTGTTCTAGGAAATGCAGAACCCAAGCGACAAGGTTCGCGCGTCCATGAGCTGCAGCGAGGCGCGCTTATTGTGGGAAAAACCTTGGGTGAAGAGAAAATAATAATAACGTTTTACGAGCAGCATCCTGCGGGATTTCCTCCGCTAAAGGGAAGCTCTGACGCTCGTCCGAAGTGAAATGTCGAGGTCCTCTTGCATTATGGGTAAAACATCATCCCCCAGACCCCCCTGCCTCCCCCCCCCACACGCGTTCCATCTTCAGTGACCGCGCCACGGACCCCCTTGCCTGGGACGGGGTCACAAAGCCTCCTCGCACAGGGCGCGTCGTTGTTGTGTTTTTTATCCTAACGCAATGTGGATTTACACAGCAAGCGTCGTGAGAAGAAGAGCCGTTTATGTTTCGAATTCGGTGGAAAAAATATTATCTAGATTTCAAAATCCGCAATGCGTATGGTGAATATGAGACGGTGGGTGCCTAATAAAGAACTGTCATGAAGACAGAGTCCTTGAAGAGACGCATGCGGCTCCGCAGCCACAGCTTGACGACCCCTAACCTTGGTGCACTGAACTTCCATGGTGAACTGGACTTCCATGGTAAACTGGACTTGTGAACTGGACTTCCATGGTGAACTGGACTTGTGAACTGGACTTCCATAATAAACTGGACTTCCATGGTAAACTGGACTTCCATGGTGAACTGAACTTCCATGAACTTCCATGGTAAACTGGACTTGTGAACTGGACTTCCATGGTGAACTGGACTTCCATGGTGAACTGGACTTCCATGGTAAACTGGACTTCCATGGTAAACTGGACTTCCATGTTGAACAGAACTTATATGGCCAGGGGTCGGCAACCGAAATTAACAAGAGCCATTTTTGTTTTGTTTCGAATTTCAAGAGCCGCACTCCATTCCTTAAAGAGCCGCGTGCGCCTCCCGTGCCGCAGCTTGCCGATCTCCCTGCTCCCGAAGCTGTCCAGAACCAGTGGTAGTGTTCACGCTGCAGAGGGACGGAGGCGGTCAGTCATAGCCAGACGATAACAAAAGGACGGCCTGGAGTCTGAACTTGAACATGGCCGGTCGTTTTTGTGTGTGTGTGGTTGTTGTATTTGGGAGAGGAAGGCCATAACTTCGTCGAAGGTTCAAACGCTTGGGTTAGGTGCACTTTGAGGCCACGTGAAATGTATGTTGATGCGTGGTTGAACTTCTTTCGCACCGTACGTAGCCAACGGTGGTGCCAACAGGTTTTTGAAACATCAAAGAGCTATTGGCAGGATATCTACAGGCCCATGTGTTGTGGGTTAACTGTGCGTCATACAAAGATCCACCGTATAGCCTTCAGCATACTGTTGGGGCAAGTGTTGTTATCAAGCGCACACACACACAGTAGTATGTGAAATCACAATGGGTTTTTCTTCGCTGAAGGGGAAGGAAAGGTGGTGGTGGCTGGGGAGCAAGAGAGGCTGGCTATGGGGGTGGTTTAGTAAATAAATACAAAGGACCTTGAAATTTCTGTTCAAATCGAAGGGAAGGAAGTCTGCCTTCCTGCGGCGAGGCTTGGCTGCTTAACACAATGACACCCACACGCATTTCGTTTAGTTGCTGTACCGTGTGACAAACGTTAGCTTAAAAAAAAACTACGAATGCAGGTCCTTTCTCAACCCACTGCTGGATGAATGCAATTGCCGCCGTGCCTTGTGGCTTTTATTGGGTCAACTTGAGCAGACTTCACCACAACGCTCGATTGCGGGTCAATGAAGGGACAACCGGGACCGGTTTCATGCCACCTTTGTCTCGCCTGTGTCGATATTTATACCTGGAGCGCCACGGTAGCGAGATGTTAACTACCTCGCCTGGTATGCAGGAGGTCGTGGGTTCCATCACGACCCCGACGCCTGCTGTATATTTGGAGTTTGCGGTGTCGCTTTCTTCCCGTGGTCGCTTGGATTTTTTCTCCAGGTCCTTCGCTGTTTCCCTCCACATTTAGAATCAAGATCACGTGTTTAGAGTATTTGGCGGCTTTAAACACTCACATGGTAAGCCGCTTCGTTGAGCTATCATTGGTGATAGCCAGGTCGCTTAAAAAAAAAAGAAGCTACATAGCTCAGTGGGCCTTACCGGGTAAAATCCGAATCCAGGGTGTTGACATCAACTTGCTGGGGCCATTCTTGGACACAGTGGCAATGCGCGCTCGCTAGCTGCAACAATCCAAAGGTAGAAATGTCCTCATCTGACAACACGACCACGATTCCTCTCTTGAGTGCACATCTGGAATATAACTGAGAATATAAGACAACAACAACAAAACACTACATGACAAACGGATGTTGACATCGTCAAGGGATCAACATTCAATACCATCCGAGTTCGGTTCCCGTTCACGGACAACACCGGTGAGGATTATATGAATCGGTCCAGGGCCTCCCCTAGGTCGACTCAGCCACAAATGAGAAACTGGTGCGGTGTGTAAAAATCATTGTCACTGGGGAGATAAAGGCAGTCGGGCGTAATTCTGGTCATCCTGTACCGTGCCGGCCTTCATAGGTGCTCGCTAACAGCACTTGCCTCAACCGTCTACCTTTGCCTTTGTTTGTATGTATGTTGAATTTTTTTCGCACCGTACGTAGCCAACCGCGGTGCTAATCGGAAGGTGCCGGCGAAGGACAAGAAACCGAACACAAAAGGCAGTTCTCAAGAAATGAGTTTTACGTAACTCTCTTCTTGAGAGAGGATGGAGACGATGACGCGCTTTGTGATAACAACCTCAACGAGTGCGGGGACCAATCTCGCCCCCTCCCTTCTTATCTCCACCCACCCCCCACCCTTCTCCCCCTTTCCCCCCCCCCGGCCCCATCTTCCATTCAGGCGACTCGAGACACATCGCAAACGAGACGCGCCCATTACCGCCACAATCAGCGCAAAGCGAATTCCTTGCGAAGGAACGCGAAGGGGGTTTGAATGGCGGTGGCGTGGCGGGGTGGGTAGGTAGGGAGTCGGCACGTGCACGCACGCGCGCGCCCGAGCGAGCGCGCGCGCGTGCACGTGTGTGTTCGTGGAGTGGTGGCGCTGCGGTGAGCGCACCTCGCTATGAAACCAGTCAGCAGCGACCCGAGTTCAACTCCCGCTCACGACCGACGATGGTGAGACGGTCCTGGGCCCTCACCTGTCTCTCCCCCGATGTGTGTGTGAATGTGTGTGTGAATGTGTATGTGAATGTGTGTGTGTGAATGTGTGTGTGTGAACGTGTGTGTGTGAATGTGTGTGTGTGAATGTGCGTGCAAAAACAACCCCCTACCTCCTCGTGGTGCCGGACGCCAACGCTGTGGTGGGCAGTGTCATGGGGGAGTGCTAATTTAGATGTTTGGCCTTTCCCTTCATGGCGTTTGTAACCACCAAAGCGGTGAAATGGGGGCTCTGGACTGGTGCGAGGGGCTGGTAACCCCTCCACCTTCAATTAATTACCACAAAACCACGTCTAAAATATCTAATTAAAATGCTTGTGCCGGAAGCCCCGGGGGGACAGGCGTCTATGATGTCTCCTGGCCAAACTCCATTTGATGGAGCCAGGAGATTGAATCTTTACCCTCCGGGCTCCTCCAGAAACAACAAAAAACCACTTAGGGTGGCCACGTGAAATGTTCGAACACTCACTGCGGAGCAGAGGCTGCCACTCATCTGTTGGGAGCTGGACCAGTACCACCTGGATCTCTGTGGTATTCAGGAGGTCCGGGGGACCAGTTCTGGCTCCTGCCACCATGAAGGGTGGACAGTCCTCTACGCGGGGCAGGAGACTGCCAAACAACGGGGAGTGGCTCTTCTTCTGAACAAAATAATGAAGGGGGCGTGGGAGCGTGGTGGTGTGATGTGGGAAGCAGTAAGCCCCAGACTACTTTGGGCTCGCCTTCCCATCAACTGGAGACGAGGATGGTCGTGGTTACTTATGCCCCCACCGAAGACGAACATCCGTGGAGGGATGCAGGCAAGGCCGATGAGTCAGATGGCTTCTATGACCTCCTGTCACAGGTGCTAGCTAAAGTGGCCCCACGGGATAGAGTCATCCTGTTGGGCGACTTCAATGCCCGAGTTGGTCATGATGCTGGCATCTGGTCTGGAGTGATTGGAAGGCATGGGCCAGATCAGCTCAATAACAACGGTAGGAGGCTGCTAGATTTGTGTGCAGCCCATGGGCTTGTAATTACCAATACGCTGTTCCGGCATCGGCGCATCCACACAACATCATGGATGCATGCCAGGTCCAAGCAAGAACATCTGCTGAACTACGTAGTGATGGAACAGCGGATGTGGGTCCATGTCCTTGACACCAGGACCTACCGTGGAGCTGATCTGCCCACTGACCATCGACTTGTCATCTGTAAGATGCAACTGCCATTCTTCCACTCCGGTGGTGGGTGTACACCCAGGACCCAATTCAAACCCAAGGTGGCCTGGTCTCAGATAGCTGATGAAAGTTGCAAGCGAGAATTTAATCGGCTAGGGTTGGCACTCCTCCAGATGTCGAGGGGAAATGGGCGAGGTTTAAGACTGTGGACCATGCAGCTGCAATGGCTGCTATGGGTACATGGTACAGACCTCCCCAGATACCCTGGCTGATAGAGGAGATGTTCAGGCTGGCTGAGAAAAAGTGAGAGGCCCACTCTCATCGTCTACAGCATCCCACTTCAGAGAATGAGGAGGCTTATCGCAGCCTTCACTCGGAGGTTTGGAGAGCAGTGAAGCGCTGCAAGGATGGGTGGTGGTCGCGGGTTGCTGAGGAGATGGAGTCTGCCTCAATGGCCCGCGATCATAAATCGCTATTTAACTACATCAAAAAAGTAACCTGCAGCGCCACACCTATTGCCATTATTAGGGAAAAACAGTGACCCAATCTCTGACCCCCAGGAACAGGTTTGCAGATTTGCTGAGCATTTATGCGAAGTCCTGGGGGAAGGGGAATCCCTTGGCATGGAAAACATCGTGGGACAAAGTGAGGATGACCCTGCTGAGGATGGGGTGTCTCAAATATTGGAAGAAGAAGTCACCCCCTGTGAGTGGCTGGCTGAGGTGCCATCTGTTGAGGAAGTACTCAAGGTGATCCAGAGCCTGAGACCAGAAAAGGCACCGGGCAGAGATGATCCGCAGGATTGGAAGGATGCCCTGGTAGTTCCACTCTTTAAGAAGGGGGACCGCACAGACTGTAACAACTACAGGCGCATCTCACTCCTCAGTGTGCCGGGAAAGATCCTGGTGAGGATTATTCATCATCGCCTTGTCAGGCAGGCTGAGGAAAGGCTTGCGGAGCCCCAATGTGATTTCAGGAAAGGGCGATCCTGCACAGATGCCATATTTTATGTCCGTCTGCTACAGCAGAGGTGTAGGGAATTCCAACGAGACCTACATCTCTGCTTTATTTAACTGGTCAAGGCCTATGATACCATCAGTAGGCCAGGGCTTTGGGTTGTTCTTCGTGCTTTCGGAGTCCCTCACGATCATTAAGGACTTTCATGATGGTGAGCGGGCCCGGGTGAAACTATGTGGCCGGGAGTCGGAGCCATTCCCTGTTCACCTTGGGGTGCAACAGGAATGGCCTCTGGCTCGCACATTATTTAACATCTTTTCGACCACGTAGTTCGTGATGCCTTCAATAGCTATACTAGAGGAATTTCCATCTGGTACAGATACAATGGGAGGCTGATCGATGCCCGGGTGCGGTAAAGGGATGGCTCCCTATTGCTCAACCATGTTATGTATGCCGATGATCTGGTAATTGCTGCTCATTCAGAGGAGGAGTCGGAGGCGCTGCTGCTGAACCTGGAGCTTGCCACTAAAAGGTGGGGACTTACCATCAGCCCCACCAAAACTAAGCACCTGCCTGGGTATTTTGTATCATCGAACACTCCACACACACAACTCCCAATTGGTGATAGGGCAGTTTTTGAGAGAGTGGAGAGTTTCCCATACCTGGGCAGTGTGCTCATGACCAGCTCCGGTTGGACAGCAGAAGTCTCACTCCAAATCAGTCGAGCGGCATTATCTTTTCATCGGTTGTGTAACGCTGTGTGGAAGCTACCTGGTCTGTCACTCCGCACGAAGCTTCAGGTCTTCGCGGTCACAGTCATCCCCTCCTTTCTCTACGCTTGCGAAACGTGGACCCCCCCCCCCCTAATGGAACATCTTCGCCGGTTAGAAACATTTAGGCTGGCCTGCCTACGATCCATCTTGGGTTTAACCAGGCTGGATTGTGTAAGGAGCTCACATATCCATGAAAGATGTGCACAAAGTCCCATCAGTGAGCTCCTCCGGCAGGCAAGGCTGTGTTGGCTGGGTCATGTAGCCCGCATGCCCAGCCACTGCATGCCTGAACAGTTTTTGTTCGGCCAAATCAAGGGGGCTAAACGGGCGCGACACGGGCTAGAGAAGAGATGGAGTGATGTGGTACAGGAAGATGTGGAGCTGAGTGGACTTGCCAATGACTGGTACCAGCTGTGTCAAGATCGCCTCTGTGGAGGAGGATCGTGAAGGACGCTACTGGGCAGTTGGAAGCAGTCGCCCTCCAACAACAATGGGAGGAGGGGGGGTGGAGCGACGCTCACAACAACGAGCGGCTGCCGTGTGGCTAAAGCACAGCAATTTGGCACAGTAGGGGGCACAGGTGGTGCATCAGCCAGTCATCTCAATCAGTCGACCCGTGGCACCTGGGTCTGTCCCGTGACCTCCTGCCAGCGGGCGTTCGACACTTGACGTGGCCTCAACGTGCACATAGCCTGGCACAAGCGTCGTGGTAACGTCACCGCCACTTAGTGACGAATGGCGGTTGTTGTTGATTGTATGTGGGTGTGTATGTGTGTGTTGCACTTCTTTCGCACCGTACGTAGCCCAACTGTGGTAATCGGAGGTGCGTGGGAAGGAAAGCAAACTAAGCACAAAAAAGTTGTTTTCTAAAGAAATTGGCTTTTAATTGAGATTTAAAAGTGCATCGCTCCAGTAGCTTCCGAATACGGGAATGAAGAGCTTTCCAGACGGCCGCAAGCGCACCTGAAAGCGCGCGATACAGTGTACGTCTTTCAATATAGAGAAACATAGATGGCCTGAATACTCTACCTTCGGTACGCGCGTGCGTGTATCCATGCGCCTATATTCACTCCTGTAACAAAGGCAGTAATTGCACAGGTTCGAATCCCAACTAGGGCACCTTTCTGTGTAGGCCTTTGTATGTTCTCCCATGCTCCATGGTTGTTTGTCCAGAGCTGTTTTCCTTCTATCGCAAAACAAACACATTAGACAGACATGAACCAGACATCCCAATGCTGAGAAGTGTCCTGCAAATGACTCAAAGGGGATTACACAGGTAGCAGCAGCAGCAGCAGCAGCATCGCACCTCTCGACTGCGAAAAATTGGCAGGACCCCTCTTGATAAAAGAGTCTTGAGACTCGGTGAGGCTTTCCTGGGTAAACATACGGAATAATAATAATCATGTAATTCACAATTATGAATGCAGTCTGCAATTGCAATTGAATTCCAATAGCCATCATCCCACAGACCATCACAATCATCCCCCCCACTCAACCCTGCAATTGTCCAATTCTTACAATCAATCTTCCCCCTGTGCATGAATACACATATAAAGGCGTTATCTTTATTTTACCAGGTAAGGCCCACAGAGATATGTAGCTCTTATTCAGAAGCGACCTGGCCACAAATGATAGCTCAAGAAGTGTCTTATCACGTGGAAATGTATAGCAGCCAAATACTCTAAACGCGTGGTGATGTTGATTCTAAACGTGGAGGGGAAAACCGGAGGACGCGGAGAAAAATCCACGCGACCACGGGCAGAGAAAAAGACGCAAACTCTAAATCTACAGGCATCCGAGTAATTTACTTCTCCGGGACCGCTTCAGATCATCGCCACTGGTGTTGGCCGTGAGCGGGAATCGAGCTCGGGTCGCTGGGTCTGTAGCGCACCACGCTAACCGCTACACCGCCGCTGCCCACAGAGTGGTCAAACACCTCCCACCATGACCAACAAAGCAGTGGGTTGACACAGAGCATTAGATTATTATTGCTATTAAATCATAAGCCTTGCCATAATTACGTATTATTGTTATTTAGTCACGCGTGGGACAGCTCGAGACGCCGATGAGTGTAGCTACCAGAGAGGAGACTCCAAATATACAACAGATGTTAAGGTTGGGATCGAACCCACAACCTCCAGCACACCAGGCGAGGGAGTTAACATCGCGCCAAGGCGGTGCCCTGATGAGCTGATTTCATCGCTCCATCTCCACAGTCGTCACCCTCCCCCGGATGTATTATAACCCAAACAACACCAAAAGCCCACACACACACACAGACAAACACACACACGTAAACATAAAAACACAACACTAATGAATGATTTCATTCGGAATGAGTCATTAATTGGCCAATAGCACCTTCATATATAGAGGACCGCAGAGCGTGGGCAATTACAAGAGTTGGTTTTGATACTGGCAAGAGAGGGCCCATGATGTAGCTTGCGCAATTGTTGGCACCGGCTCACCGTGTGGCTGCTGCCGTTCCGCTCGTGTGTGTGGTCCACCCCCGCGACTCTCACTCGTCCTCTCCCGCCGAGAGCGAGCGAACGCTGTGCGGCGTGTTACAAGTTGAATATTTTTATTTGTACGATTACCTCCATTCAATGACGTGAGTGGCATCATGAGGCCGCCAGAGGCCAGGAAGGAAGAATCCTCAATGACTCTCACGCGCCACGGAGGAACGCCCCAGGCACGAAGTAGTGGAGTGGTGGTGGTGGTGGTGGTGGCGGGGTGGTTGTTGTGATGATGGTTCTGGTTGCGGGGTGGTAGTGGCGGGGTGGTGATGGTGGTGGCGGGGTGATGGTGGTGTGGTTGTGGTGGCTGTGTGGTGGTGGCATTGGTGGTGGTGGCGGGATGGTGGTGGTGGCTGAGTGGTGGTGGCATTGGTGGCGGTGGCGAGATGGTGGTGGCAGGGTGGCATTGGTGGTGGCTGGGTGGTGGCGGTGGTGGTGGTGGTAGTGGCGGGGTGGCATTGGTGGTGGTTGGGTGGTGGTGGTAGTGGCCACACCCGGCTCCATCAGACGCGCTCCTCTCCCAATCGAAGCACATTTGTCTAAGTTATCACCACGTAGCTTGGACATTAAGCTCCCAAATCACGGCGCAGTTGCATTAACCACATCAGAAGTTGTTTCTTGTCACCCGAAATTCATTGCAACTGTTGCATCACGAGTTGTGGTAAATCAACGGCTAGCGACGTGGCCGGCCGGGTGGGTTGGGGTCAACCACGAACAACCCCGATTCAAACCCAGGTCTTCGCGGGGCTGTGGCTCCAATTCGCCTCCTGGGCCACCCAAGGACCACAGCCTCCGTCTCAGATCGCTCTCATTTTGACCGCGAGATGTCCAGGAGACGAGAAGGGCCAACGTCGGATTCTGCTAGCCACGACGGGAGGGCTTCGGGAGACGATTCGCGTCGTGTGATATCCCTCTGTTGAAGGAGCGCAGACTACAGGGATATGTTTATGAACGTCGGCTCCCTCCGAAATTCTTAATAACAACGTTCACGATCACCCCAAGACACGCGTCTCGTTCGGATTCTGTGTATGGCCGATCAAATAAATCCACCCGCAGCGCTGTCAACGCTCGCCCAACCAAAGCGGTCCCCGGCGCAACATAATGCAAGTCGACCAATGACTTTCAGCCCTACCTGGGATGCCAAAGAATTGCCGGGTCAAAAATCCCACTCTCCACCGCGGAGTGCGCGGTGTATCAGCGCTCGTGGATTTCATCATCGCAGTGGCGGCGGTGGAGGAAGAGAAGGAGGCGATGATGATGATGATGATATTCTCCCAACCTTCAACGTTTTTATTTGGCCTCCAAGGGCAGCAAAGTGAAAGCGCATTAGCCTCGGGAGAAAGTGCGTGCCAATCACAATGCGGTCTGGTTAGAGGCGAGGAGGTGGGGGGGGAGAGGCAGCAACGCGGGCTTGAGCGCACATCGCAAGAGTCGCTACAGCTGACGCTTCTGCTGGGACTGCTGCGGCTACTGCCGCTGCTTGAATCGATCCCCCCCCCCCCACCCCTTAGCTCGCTGCGTAGGCAGCCTCTGGAATAAACGAGGTGCAATCAAAGGGGTCGTGAACTGGGTAAATTGGCTCCCGGTCCGGTGCGTTATTACGGGGTGGGGGGGGGCTGGCGCTGTGCCATGCGGCGCCGAGGCGCTCGCTAATTACGACTCGGCCTGGTAGCCCGGCTCAGCGAGGCGAGACGCCCACTCCGGCCCAGAGAGCCCC
>NC_136287.1:2136649-2326806 GCF_964198595.1 Lampetra fluviatilis | reverse complement strand
GGAGGGATGATGGTCGCAGGTTGTGGCGTTCTCTCTGAAGCACTTACTTTGATTTGCATTTGGTGGTGCAAAATGCGTCGGCGTGTGCGGACATTGTTGTTGTTGTTATTTAAATGTGACCTCCCGCGCCACTCCACTATTCCGAGGTCCCTCTCGCGATGGACAAAGCGTTGCTGCTGACCCGCTCACCCTCGCCCGTGCTGAACATCTGTGAAGAAGGAGCGACGCAGCGCATCGGATTCCTCCTCGAGTCTAAATCCGATTGTGATTGTGTTCGCATTCTCTCTCTCTCTCTCTTCCAGTGGTTTTGGCTGCCTCCAATCGGCACATTGAACAAGACGGATAATTCATCTTGGCAATTTTGCCTACTTCCTAATTCACGTGGGTAATTAATAAGTAATGCATTTTCAACTAAATATCGACGTGAATATAAATGCGGCAATTTCACCAGCGGGTCAGTGTTGTTGTTGAGAAGCACGCGTTTAGACTATTTAGATTATTTTGCTGCCATAAATGTCCAAATGATAAGCCACTTTGTCGACGTAGTATTTGTGGCAAAGTCGCTTTTGAAAAAAAAATAAGTGAAAACCTCAGTGGGCTTTTGTCTCGTAGGATGGGGATGGTTGAGTGTTGTATTTGTTTGTGTGATTTGTTTACCTCTCTTGAACTTTGCACTCCTATCTTGTTCTTGTACTGTTTGTTGTCGTAGCGTTCTTACCCGGCCCGACTGGGCATCTGTGAAAAAGAGCTTTAGAGCTCATCGGATTCCTCCTGCAGTATAAATACATTTTCTGATTATGATAAATAAAAATATACCAGTGAACATTAATGCATCAGGTTGTTTTTTTATTATTAAATGAAAAGAAAAATAACAGAGAAACGATCATATTTTCAGGACCGAAAGAAAAGTTAAATGTTTGTGTGGGTCAACAGCTGACGAGGCCTGCTCGGCCAAACATTTTTAAAGACCCCATTTAAAGAAGCAAATCGATGAAATAGTCCAACTTGTGAATGGAACAATTTTTTTGAGTCGCAACTTCGGGAGCAAAAAAAAACCCCCCGCATTGAAAAAACAGCGCAATGGTGGATGTGATGAACATTTGGTTTTGTGGTAAAATATGACGATAGGAGGTGTGGGAGGGGTGTGTGAGTGGAGCGGTGGGAGGGTGGTGTGTGGGAGGGGTGTGTGGGTGGAGGGGTGGGAGGGAGGGTGTGTGGGAGGGGGTGTGTGGGTGGGGGGGTGTGTGGGTGGAGGGGTGTGTGGGTGGAGGGGTGTGTGGGTGGAGGGGTGTGTGGAGGGGTGTGTGGGTGGAGGGGTGTGTGGGTGGAGGGGTGGGAGGGAGGGGAGGTGTGTGGGAGGGGGTGTGTGGGTGGGGGGTGTGTGGGTGGAGGGGTGTGTGGGAGGGGTGTGTGGGAGGGGGGGTGTGTGGGTGGAGGGGTGGGAGGGAGGGGAAGTGTGTGGGAGGGGGTGTGTGGGTGGGGGGTGTGTGGGTGGAGGGGTGTGTGGGTGGAGGGGTGTGTGGGAGGGGTGTGTGGGAGGGGGGGTGTGTGGGTGGAGGGGTGTGTGGGTGGAGGGGAGTGTGGGAGGGGGTGTGTGGGAGGGAGGTGTGGGAGGGGGGTGTGTGGGAGGGGGGTGTGGGAGGGGGGTGTGTGGGTGGAGGGGTGTGTGGGTGGAGGGGAGTGTGGGAGGGGGGGTGTGGGAGGGGAGTGTGGGTGGAGGGGTGTGTGGGTGGAGGGGTGTGTGGGAGGGGGTGTGTGGGAGGGGTGTGTGGGTGGAGGGGTGGGAGGGGGGTGTGTGGGTGGAGCGGTGGGAGGGGGGGTGTGTGGGAGGGGGGGTGTGTGGGAAGGGGGTGTGTGGGTGGAGGGGTGTGTGGGTGGAGGGGTGTGTGGGTGGAGCGGTGGGAGGGGGGTGTGTGGGAGGGGTGTGTGGGAAGAGGGTGTGTGGGTGGAGGGGTTTGTGGGAGGGGGTGCTCTATATTTGGTGTTTGCGTGTCTCTCTCTCTCCCCGCGGTCGCGTGGTTTTTTCTCTGGGTCCTCTCGTTTTCCCCTCCACATTTAGAATCAACATCCACGCGTTTAGAGCATTAGGCTGCGATACATTTCCACTTCTTTGAGCTATCGTTTGTGGCTAGGTGGCTTGTGAAAACAAATCTACATACAGCTCAGTGGGCCTTACCTGGTAAAATAAAGACAACGCCTTGATTTGTGTATTCATGCACAGGAGCAAGATTGGTTGTAAGGATTAGATAATTCAAGCGGTTTTTTTTGATAATTGCATGGATGAGTGGGGGATGATTGTGTTTTTTTAATAGGGGTTGTTGTTGTTTATAGCACTGTAAATAAATAGTTGTCGGGATCGATTATTGATTCCAAAAGTTATGGTATCCACAATCGAATTCGGTTCGTTCTGAACAACATAAACCCGATCGGTGCACGAACATTCCAACCGGCTCCGAGGTCAACGTCGTGGATTGTACCAACAAAGACAAAGATCCCCCGTGTAGGCTTAACAGACTGTTGGGGCAAGTGCTGTTAGCAAGTCGCACCTAAGAAGGCCGGCACGGCGCACGAGGGGGTGGGTGGCCAGCACCACGCCCGGCCGCCTTTGCCTATCCAGAGCCGATGTTTACACACCGCACCAGGTACTCATTTTGAGGCTGAGTCGACCTAGGGGAGGCCCAGGACCGGTTCAGAAAATCATCACTGGTGTTGACCGTGAGCGGGAATCGAACGCGGGTCGCTAGGTTCGTAGCGCTACCCGCTATGCTACCGCTCCCCACAACGGACACAAAGACACACAGGGCTGGAGTTTCCCTGTACTGGACATTGTAATTGTTATACATTTAGTTATTTAGATATGTGCGCCAAATCAACGCTGTGATTATTTTCAGTATTTGTTGTTCTTTTTGGAATGCGATTAATAGACGACGCTGAGAAAGCGAAATCGACAACGCTCCTGGAGGTCGGATGCCCTGCAGGAGAACGTATCAGCGTGACACATGGAGCCTTTGACCTCAAGGGGTAATTTACCTCCTCTGTTTTATTGTTTGAGTTTTATTATCCCTTAAACCAGGGGTGGGGAACCTTTTTTTTCTGCCAAGGGCCATTTGGATATTTATAACATCATTCGCGGGCCATACAAAATTATCAACTTAAAAGTTAGCCCGTTATATTTGGTCAAACATTTAATTAACTCGCCCCTAATGTGATGGCTGGAATTGCTTCTCTTTGGTGAGGCGTGCGATGTTAGCTGGTTTTGACGATGTTGCTGCTACTCGCAACTGCTTTTCCAGGTTTGCTCCTAGATTTATTGAATTTCGAGTCCCGCCTGCGGTTGCCTTGCCAGGGCCACACCAAATGATTTCGCGGGCCTTGTACGGCCTGCGGACCGGACGTTCCCCACCCCTGATTTAAACGAAGATGAGTGAGGCAGTGGTTAGAGTGCTTGCGCCACAGTCGGAAGATTACGATTTTTTTTATTCTGTTTTCGTGTAAACTGGGCTCGTGAATAATAATCACCATCCTCACTCTCACTAGAGCCTCGCAAATAGCCGCACTGGCTAAGCGAGCACACACACACACACGTACTAATTCAGACCTTAGTTAAAATATAGCCCGACTCAGCCATACCTCGAATTCTAACTGACCCACAGTCGCCCAGCCTAGCGGCAGCACGACCCCTGACCATGACAGAACGAGTCAATCATCACGCAGCCCTCATCCCCTTCCCCCATTACACCTAAGACACGCCATCAGACATTCATCATCTTCCATCACGATCACCGTTGTGCTTTCCCCGCACCTTCGATTGGTACGGTTGGCTATGTACGGTGCGAAAGAAGTTCAACAGTACCACCACCTCCACCACCATTACCATCATCATCATCATGATCATCACCATCATCATTCATCATCATTATCATCACCACCACCACCACCTCCACCACTAGCATTACCATCATCATGATCCTCATCACCATCATCACCAATCATCCATTATCACCACCACCTCCACCACTAGCATACCCTCGTCATCATCATGATCATCACTATCATCATCATTCATCATCATTATCATCACCACCACCACCACCACTAGCATTACCATCATCATGATCCTTATCACCATCATCATCAATCATCCATTATCACCACCACCTCCACCACTAGCATTACCCTCGTCATCATCATGATCATCACTATCATCATAATTCATCATCATTATCATCACCACCACCAACACCTCCACCACTAGCATTACCATCATCATGATCCTTATCACCATCATCATCAATCATCCATTATCACCACCACCTCCACCACTAGCATTACCCTCGTCATCATCATGATCATCACTATCATCATAATTCATCATCATTATCATCACTACCACCAACACCTCCACCACTAGCATTACCATCATCATGATCCTTATCACCATCATCATCAATCATCCATTATCACCACCACCTCCACCACTAGCATTACCCTCGTCATCATCATGATCATCACCATCATCATTATCGTCACCGCCACCACCACCATGGGCCCAGGCTAATGAAGTGAATGAGTTCTCAGGATGTGGGAGAGTCGGCAGTGTCTTGTCCTACGAAGGGGCTGGCTCCCGCCACGGTAACGTGGAACGCCGTCAACTGGCCTCACGAAGGTCAATGTCGCCTCTGCTGGTGGCGAAAAACCAGCGACCTTGCGACCTCCGCGTTTCAGTTTTCAGTTTCATTTATTTGGTATAGCCCTGTGAGCCATTTGGCTCTTGAATCGGGTGCAACTGCAACGAACAAAAAACAAAAACATTGCCAAGAAAACATCTTAAAGTGACTATGCATAAGCAGAAAAATCCAGGAAAAAAACTGCAAAGTCTTCCAGAAAAAAGCACCGTACACCAACGCTGTGCAAAAATCCCAGTGGGATGCAAGTCAAACAACAACAACCACAAGACAACTTAGATTAAAGCCATCATTCTAACTCCGTACTACAACAAACAAACATGGTTCTTTCAAAGTGTCATGTATTGAAGCTTTCGTGACTGCAGGAATCCATACTCTTTGGTTCTTTAGGTAAAGTCACGTAGGTAGAAAAAGTTTTATTTATTTTTCTACCTACGTGACTTTACCGAAAGAACCAACGAGTATGTAATGTATTAGTAATGATTATTGGAACAGGGAGGAAGTTTGACATATTACTTGATTATCTTCATTATCACATTCACATCATATATTAGAAACGTGCGCAGTACATAATTGAAAAGGCCGAAACATTTGATTCCTTGCGGCAATGTTTCACTTAATTTCTCATTTAAAATCAACCCCCCACCCCCACTGCAATTAAGCAGAGGCAATTTAAAAGCAAAATGTGTTTCCAATTAATTAAATGCGATTTAATAGTTGGCAATCAGTTTCCGCAGTTTCAAAAAGGTACATTTTGTGGGGCGGCGGGTGGGGGCGAGAGGGGACTCCCCCCTCCCCACCCCTCCCCTCACCTCCTTCTTCTTAACCCATTTACTCAGCACCCGCGATTGAAGGGGACACTTCAAATCGCGAGTTTTGATCGGCGGGCCCATTCGCCGACAAACAAATAAACTCCTTAAAACCTTTTTTTTTTTAAACAACGGTTTTATTTTAAAATGCACTAAAAAGTAAATAACTCGATTGGACAAGGGGAAGTGGACGCCATCTTGATTACAGAGACACGTGGCGCCTGCTTCTTGGGCGAGGCGATTCCAGAGTTTAGGGATCGCGGCGTTTTTGAGATACCCAAATAAATATTTAATTAATCAGCCGTCCATACAAAATCTTAATTGCTTTAAAAGAGCCAATTAATTGATTAAGTGATGCCGATTTTGATACAGGCATGCATTGTCACCGGATCTGAGCACTTGTGCAAAATGTGGAATTGATTGTACAACAGGAAGTCGACTAACTTTTGATTGCAAGATTTGACCACGACAAACATAGGAGTCAAGTTAAGTAAAACCATACTCTTTGGTTCGTTCGGTAAAGTCTTGTAGTTAGAAAAATTATAGATCACGACGTTTCGATCGCAACACAAACAATCGTCATCAGGTGGGACAACCACATCAAGAAAACACTGAAGTCGGCTACCCTAATGCCTGCTGCTGTATATTTGGAGTTTGCGTGTCTCTCATCATCATCACGGTGGCTAGGAGATGTTAACCACCTCGCGTGGTATGCAGGAGGTCATGGGTTCAATCCCGCCCCTGACGCCTGCTGCTGTTTATTTGGAGTTTGCGTGTCACTGAGCTCATCGGGTTCCTCCGGAATAAATATTCCGATTCAACAAAATATCCCATGATGATGGTGAGAACGCCGCGCATGTATGTATGTACCGTAAACCTTCGCTAGGCGCGAGCTCTGGTTTCGCGAGTTTCACATTCGCGCGAGTTTCGAAAAGTCTACTCATTCCCTATCCGCGACACCAACCGCCAGATTCCAGTATTCGCGAGAGTACACAGTGCCAGAACCACCGACAGAATCTTCTTGGTTCTTTCGGTAAAGTCACGTAGAAGGGAAGTAATACAATAATACAAATAGAACATAATAAAAATAATTCTCACGACGTTTCGGCCACAACGCAAGCAGCCATCCTAAGGTGAAGAACGGATGCTTGCGTTGTGGCCGAAACGTCGTGAGAATTATTTTATTATGTTTTATTTTTATTATTTTATTACTTCCCTTCTACGTGACTTTACCAAAAGAACCAAGAAGATGAATCCCTGCAGTCACGAAAGCTTTAAATCGAAATTTCACCGACAGAATGTTTACTACATTTGAAACTGCTACAAAGATTAGGCACGCCCGCTCGGCCGACCGCTTTGTCCTCAGTCTCGCAGTAACCCCGCTCTGAACTCGCCGTTGTGCGTTTTTACACGCTTTTATTTAACTCACTCTGTTGTTGTTGTCGTATCCTCAAATCTTGTAACTCAATTTTAACCCACTTCCTAATGTGGTATGGACTGCAAACTTGGTATACTTATGTCATACTGATGACAATACTATATTCTATCAAATTTTTTTTTTAAAGTACTTTTAAACATTCATTTTTATATGTTAAGTCTCGGCTTGGGTCTAATTGTCCACGCTCAACTGACGTTGGCTGTAAATCACCACGGTCCCTTACGTTATGGCAAGCTTCGGGGCCACTTCCTGGAGTTGTGGAGTTCTGCCATTACGAGTCCGGTACATTTCATTAAAGCGTGTTTTTAAAAAAAGTATTTTTAAATATTACTTATTACTTTATGCGGTGCATACTCGCTCGTCAATTGCCCTTAATCGTGGATCCCAAGCATCCAATGAGAGAGGAAAGTGCATCTGCTCGAAATAAAGATAGAAGTGATGAGTTTCAGTGAAAAGGTAAAAGGGTTGATAGGCTAGATACCGGTGAGAGTGCGTCTGCGGTAGGCCGACCGGTAATGAATATCCATTGTGATGTAAATGCTCACATTAACATCCCCACGCCCCACGGCCTTCGCACCTGCTTGGCTCACAAGTGACAACATCACATGTATACCCCGCTCTATTTAAGACCAAAACAGGAGGAGGATTTCTCCACGCTGTCGCCTGATGATGCTGGTTGTTGTAATTACTGGCGAAACGTCGTACTCGAATTGTAAATGTTGTGGGTTTACTCTCCAACACACCGATGTGCTGTACAAATGTAGCATCGTGCGTATCTTCTTCGTTCTCGCTCGAGGCTTGTGTGTGCGTGTGGGTGGCGTGCGTCGCACACACACGGGCCCCCTCTCTCTCTCACGACCACGCTGCCGTACAGCCCGGCCTAGACACGACCCTGCCCGCGTTGCACTGACAGCGTCGACCGGGACAGCCAACCATTGTCCGGCCACGCAATGACCGGGCGAAGGCGGCAGCGACGAGGGTGGCGACAGCGACGACGAGACGAGTCCAATCTCAGCACCGGCAACCCGCAGCTCTCGCTCTCCGCTGCTTTTATTCCCCTCCGCGCGGCTTGACGCTGCCCTAACCGCGCTTCCCTATGAGGTCTACCGTGACCCTTGCCCCAGTTCCTCTGCCCTGCCGGCACACACACCGTGTAGATGCTCAACGGCGTGTGCGCTAAGTGTCCACCTGCAGTTGCAGCTGCTGTACAACAGTCAGCGCTGTGTCGCTACACAAGTAACGAATTGGCACGTTCTGTTTAAGTGACAAACCTTACTAATTGGCTGTGTCCAGTGGTGGCGGGTTTAACGACACATTCATATTTACGCGATCTAACCCAAAACCCCTCTGTTATGGATCTTGGTACAGACGAGTCGACTGCGAGGTCCATTAAAAGTGTAATGCGGGCGTAAACGACCTTCCGGATGTGACGTCATGAGGGGAGGAGTTACGTCACGTGGGGGAGAGGGTTCAGGTCTATAAGGGGAGAAACCGGAAGAGAAGAGAGAGTGATTGGAGACTGGGAAAGAGTGAGGCCACGCAGGGCTGAGAGTGAGTGAGTGGCGAGATCGCCACATACGCAGAGAACGAGGTTCGGCACCGTCGGCCAACGGTGACCGACCCCGGAGCAGCAGGAGCAGCGAGGAGGCTGCAAACAGCAGCGGGTCTGCAAGGGGAGTTCGGCAGCGGGAGCTGCCCACAGAGTTCAGCAGCGGGTCTGCAAGGAGAGGAAGGAGGCTGCAATAGTGACAGCAGCCTGGGGCTGCAAGCAGAGGGTCTCTAGGGGAGTGCCGTGAGGGAAAAGCTGAGAACCCAAATAAAGGACACGGAGTCAGAGAGAAGCGTCCGAGTTCTTTATTACAAAAGGAACGCGAATGAAATCGGTGAAAGTGTTGCGGGCAGCGCTGCCCAGAATGCTTGAATGACAACAGCTGTGCGGCGTTATCAAATAGCTGCTTCTCCCTCCTCCATTCCTCACCATCTCCACCACCTCCATTGTCGTCAAATCATCAACATCAATGGTAAAAAAAAACATTGTTCTTAATAATGTATTATGTATTTATTGTAGTCATTGTTATTACATTTACAATTTCCCCCCCAGTGTTCACTGGTACCACGAACGTATCCCGATTTTTCCCATTGGAACAATGTTTCTGCATTCATGAGCGCTTTCAAGAACGTAACCCTCGCGAATAGAGAGGGTTTACCGCATGTTGAACTTCTTTTGCACCGTACGTAGCCAACCGCGCTAAGCGGCGGTGTGCAAGGGAAGGACAACAAACTAAACACTAAAAGTAATTCGTATGCCAGTCGCATCGTGCTGTCAACCCGTCGTCATCGGCTCTGCCGCAAAAATACCAAAACTGACGAGTGGACGGAACTCTGCGAGTTAGCACCAGTGGGGGACGTCACTCCGTCTTCACCTCCCCCACCCACCCACCTTGCCCCCCACCCACCTTGAGCCTGAGAAAGTCCACGGCCGGTGACCACTCGGCAGGGCCACCGGCCTCATCGTCCGCGGCGAGGTGTGAAGCATCACCGGGGGTCCCGGGGTGGAGCCCCATTTCCCTGCTCGCGCCAACTCCGAATTGCGTGACGCGTGCATTTGTGCGCTTATTTTTGTTATTATTCATCAATGACAATTACACCTACAGATTAAATATAGCATCATTATCATCGTCATCCACTATCCACTGTTGGATGCTATAAACACATTAAACACGCGTTAAGGTCTTTCACGGCGGAGATTATCGGGGCGATTCCAAAGGTAAGGGCACATGCCATCGACGAATTGCCTCCTTGTCCATCATGCGGCCAGTGGAGCAGCGAGGTTCGGCGGCACGGAGCGACTCGTTGCGCGGATGAAGGCGCGCGCGAGCCTCACGCAAAACATCGCCACCGTCCGCGACACTTTCGCGCCCAAACAGTGGCAGCAGCTCGTTTCAAACGCCGGTGGCTCTGCTCGCCATCCCCCCTCCCCTTCCCCTCCCAAATCGTCGTAGCTCGGCTCAGTCGCTCTCTGACTCACCCACTCACCGCTGGAATTGCTCGGGCTTTTGGTAACGAGTGTAAAATTGAGTTCAGAGGTCGACCACATGTCACGCAGTCCGTGCACGCGCGGCCAAGGCATTTGAGGCTCGGTCGCGCACGCACACACACACAGAGAGAGAGACCGGGACGACAGCACCAGCGCGGTCGTTTCTGGGCCCTCGTAAATTAAAGCAGTTTGGCCTCGCGACTCGCGACTGGCGAGTCAGCTGCCCACAGTTCATCAACGCTGACTCGCCGTCGCCGTCCGTGTGAGGAATGACATGGTGCATCAGCCGCGGAGGACGTCGCGGGTGACGCTGCGCGTTTCAATCGGACAAGTTTGATGAACGATTCATAAATAATTATCATTGGGTTAGATCGCGTAAGCGGTAAATGTGTGTCGTTGGAACCTTACTCCACCCGACTGTGGGACTCTCTGGGTCTTCCGTGGTCCCTGGATTGTGGAACTCTGCCAAAGGCCGTCAGGGAGTCCGGTTCGGTTGGGATCTTCAAGTCCCTCCGGCAAACGTTTTTCTTTCAGAAGGAATTTCCTATTTTAACTCGGCCACTTAAAACGCAACCCCACAACCATTTTCACTGATGTTAAGCGCCTTGAGATTCTAATGACGAATGGCGCAATATAAGCCGTTATTATTGTGGTTATTTATAACCAGAGCAGGGGTCGACAAGCTGGGGCACCGAAACCGCATTCGGCCCTTTAAGGACCTCTTCGTCGCTTTCTTCATTCAGGCACCACCAACAACAAAAATGGCTCTGCTTTTGTTCGCCGACCCCTGAACCAGAGGTATGAAAATGGTCTCTCTTAATAATCTCTTACTAATCGATGTATCACGATTGTGGGTTCTTACCCGGCACCATCCAAACGAGCGAAGGGAACGCGCGGATACGGCCCGCGGTGACGGCGGCGGTGACAGAGCCAATGGGCCCAAAGTCGGTGGACAAACTGCCTGGCAAAAGTGCTAACATTTACGATTTAGGCTTCCGGCCTTATTATTATTATTGTTATTATTGTTAACCGATCCCCGATGGCCCATTGAATGAAGAGCGCGTGCCGGAGAGCCGATTCGCCGGAGAAGAGAGACAGCAGAACGATTACGAGTGTATTACAGGTCCATTTTACGGTCGGCCAACGGGTGATCTATCGACTCAGAGAAATTGGTGTAATTTTTTTTAACACTGTTTTAATGGCACGGGGGGGGGGGAGGATGAATGTACGGGGAGAGCTTGGAGTAGCGCAATGAGCTCGCCCTCTGTGCATGGAGCCACAATCCGTGGCATCGTCGTCCCATGTCGCCGTGCGCATGCACATGGCCTGTCTTGATCATCCTAACGAACTTCGCTCGGGAGCGCATCCCAAGAGCACACTTATTTATTTATTTGGCTGCTATCGTTGTGACGATCTCCATCAATTCCGCGAAGTCGGACATCTGTTATTCTTATCAACCCTGCCCCCCCCCCCCCCCGTGATTTAAACAATCAAGAGTCTTCCATCCTTCTCATCCGCTGTGTCTCTTGTCTCGCCTCTCTGTTTACGTGCCCTGAAGAAGGGCCATTGCCCGAAACGTCGCCTATTATTTATTATTGTCATTTTAAAGCCACTGTGTTATTGGCACATTTGTTGAGTGTTTCGTTCGTTGTTTGTGCTCATGCACCACTGCCGATGCAGGAGCATCATCACCGAAAACAACCTCGTCTGTTCTCTGTTAATCCATCAGCTTGCTTGATCTACCTGTGTGGTGAGCCACCCACCCTCACTGCCTCCACACAGTGCTGCATGGTAGGCCACGTGTGTAGCCACCTACGCTTTAATTCAATAAACACAACACTTTTTATGTGTCAAACGACAAAGCAGCGGTTGCAATTTCAGCAGAATATTGTGGCAGGAATGCTGATATTGTCCAAAGTACAACGATACCAGCGTGAAATTGCACCAAACGATTTGAGTTTTTGCCATTTTTGTATCTGACAAAATAATTGCGGGGCAAACATTTCTGTAAGTCTCAACTTTTCCTGTCTGGAAGTAAATTTTCTTTCTTACCCCCCACTGCCCTGCCCCCCCCCGGTAAGCTAACGCCGGTACTGCGTCTTCTGTCGCGTAACCGCACCGGCGTAGCTCAGCAATTTGCTCCCAAAAAAAATGTAACCAAGAATGTCTGGAGAGGTCAAAGCTCGCAGCCGCCGTTGGGCACCACGAGATTTAGAGACACGGAGGAGCGGCCCCCCCCCCTCCTCCCCCTGACTCCTGCTCCCACGTTTCTACAACCCCTATATCAATTAACGACGATGCTGCTGCTGTCATTGATCGCCGGATCTGCCTTGCACACTCTTCTACTTGGTCTGACTTGCACAAGATCAAGGGGTCAAAGTGCCTTCACTTCTTGCCATCGGCCCAGAACCCCAGTTGTGGAAATGACACATTGCCATGGCGTGTGCCGGTTCATCCATATGACAGCCACCGGCGACTTCTAACAAAGTGGTGTGTGCATTTCATAGACTTCAGAAGGGGGTGGCGGCGGGGGTGGTGATGATGAGAGTATGATGATGGTATAATGAGAGTAAGATGATCATGATAAAAACTGCACTTTTTATTTTACCAGGTAAGGCCCGTTGAGCTATATAGCTATTTTTCAGAATCGACTTGGCCACAAATTATAGTTCAACAAAATACGTTATCACCTGCAAATTGATAGCAGCCAAATACTCTAAACGCGGCGTGTTTATAAATGTGGAGGGAAAAAAACAGAGAACACGTTGAAAAATCTACGTAACCACGGGGGGAGAGAGAGAGAGAGACACGAAAACTCCAAATACGCAGCAGGCTTCAGGGTCGGGGTCGAACCCACGACCTCCTGTATACCAGGCGAGGGAGTTAACATCTCGCCAACTCACAATCGCTGAGAAACCACAGGTGGGCCTCTGGTTGCGGCGAACTCACTGCACCCAATTAGACGGCACCATACACCCGGTGATGCCATGCACCATCCCATAGTCACCCGTGGTGGTGTTTGTTGAAGGCCCAGCAGCCACCACCGCAACTACCACCACCATTGCCACCGCCGCCACCACCACCGCCACGACCACCGCCGCCACCGCTACCACTACCACCACCACGCACGTGGTCCGTGTAAAGCGGGCCCTCTCTCCGGGCAGCCCCGTGTAACTCCATCCGAGCATCCGGGCGGATGATTAATATCGCCTCCGGCTAATGGCGGTGTCAGTGAGAAAGCCCCTCGCTGACTCGCGCCGTGAAACCTCCCTGAGCCAGGGGTAATTGAGCGTTGTTACCGATGGAACACCACGCATCGCTCAGACTCTTGCGCGCGCGCGTGTGTGTGGGTGTCTATGTGTGTGTCCATGTGGGGAGCGGTAGTGTAGCAGTTAGCGTGCTGCGTTACAAACCTGGCGACCCGGGTTCGATTCCCGCTCACGGTCAACACCAGTGACGATTATCTGAACCCTTCCTGGGCCTCCCCTAGGTCGACTCAGCCTCAAACGAGTATCTGGTACGGTGTGTAAAACATCGCCACTGGGGAAACAAAGGCGACCGGGCGTGGTGCTGGCCATCCACCCCCTCGTGTGCCATGCCGGCCTTCAAAGGTGCTCGCTAACAGCACTTGTCCCTACAGTCTGTGAAGGCTATACGGGGGATCTTTGTCTTTTTGTCTATGTGTGTGTGTATGTAAGTGGGAAGCGGTGGTGTAGTGGTTAGCGCACTGCGCTACGAACCCGGCGACCCGGGTTCCGATTCCCGCTCACGGCCACGAACACCAGTGACGATTATCTGCACTAGTTCTGGGCCTCCCCTCGGTCGATTCAGCCATGAAATTCGAATCCAGATATGATCAGCGGAGCTAAAATGCCAAAGGAGGCCACGCGAAGGGCCAGAAACCGACCTGGCGAGATCTCCGGGCGCACCGACGCAACATCGGCACGAACCCCTCTAACACGTAGGCTTTCGCGACCAATATTGTTCATAATCAACGATTTTTGGGTTTAGATCGCGTTATTTATAAATGTGTCGTAACCCTCCACCACCCGACACGGCCAATCAGTAAAAAAAGTGTCACGTTGACAAAAGACAAATAGTTCACTGCTTTAGCCCACCGGTGTGTTGAAGCGTGAAACCACAACATTTACAATTTGAGTACGACGTTTCGCTGGTAATTGCATCCAGCATCATCGGGCAATTCGCCAGAATGGTGAGGCTCTGCTGTGTCTCCCGTTCTTATATAGAGCAGCAGCAGGGTGACGTCATCATTAACTCATTAACTCATCAGGTGCAAAGATTTGAGGGGGGGGGTTATTGTAATTATATACTTGATTAGTAATAAGGCTATTGTTACGATGCGAGTTGTAGATTAGTAATCATTTGGAATGTGTTCTATTGTGATTATGCTACATTAATAATCAGTTAGTGCTTGTTTCCCTTATAAGGAATTGTAATGCATCTTATTTAATAATACGCTTCCAGGCCGCACTAACCCTGTAGCTGTCTGAGCGATTAAAGTTATTTCTGTTTCTCTCAATCTCAATGGATTCTCTAATTAGTCTTTGCCAGTAGTAACTAGTTTTACACAACACTTCAACGTTGTCAAAATCAATTGAGTGTCCCTGTTGGCAAGCATGTTCTGCCACTGCCGACAGTTGTGTTTGCGATAGTTTAATATTTCTCTGGTGTTCTTTTAGTCTTACACTAACGTTACGCCCTGTCTGTCCAATATAGCATCTGCCACATACACAATTAATCCGATATACACCTTCTGTTGATAATTTAGGTAATTCGTCTTTAGTGCACGTTACTAGTTGTTGAATTTTGTGTACTGTACCAAATCTTACTGTAATGTTTTGCTTTTGCAAAACACGGGCTAATTTGTCAGTTACTCCTGAGATAAATGGTATTTTTATTGTTTTAATTATCTGATCGCTTTCAGCAGTGTTGCTTTGCGATCGTGATTTGGCATTTAGTGCTCTGTTAACTTGAGCATTATTGTAGCCATTCTGTCTTAGTGCTTCTTTAACATGTTTAATCTCTCTCACTAGACTTTCATCATCTGACACTGTTTTAGCCCGATGTATGAGCGTCTTGATTAGAGAGGATTTCTGAGCTGGGTGATGATGCGATTTCGCATTCAGATAGGCATCAGTATGCGTTTGCTTTCTGTAAACGCTGTGTGTTATTTTACCATTTAGGCCATGCCCAAGTAAAATATGAGCAATTCCTAATTAAGCCAAGGGCTTCAAAACCACCTAGACTGTATGGGCTACCAAAGATCCATAAAATCGGCATCCCTTTACGACCCATAGTCAGTACAATTGGCTCTGCCACATATAAATTAGCAAAATATGTAACTAAACAAATACAGCCCTACATCGGTAGGACATCATCATTCATAAGAAATTCAGAACATCTTGTGAATATGATCAAAGATATTAAACTTAACCCTAATGATATTTTGGTGAGTTTTGATGTGATTTCGCTATTCACTAAGGTTCCAGTGAGCGAGTCGCTTAAATTACTTGATACACTGGTAAAGAATACAGATTTACCAAAAGATATTCCGAAACTCGCTGACCATTGTTTAAATAACACTTACTTCTTATGGAGAGGTGAATTCTTTAAACAAAGGGAGGGAGCAGCAATGGGCTCTCCTTTATCTCCTGCTATAGCAAATTTGTACATGGAAAACTTTGAAACCAGAGCACTTGCCTCGAGCACATTAAAACCATCCTTTTGGTTTAGATATGTGGATGACACTTTGGTTGTCTGGCCACATGGTAAAGATACACTTAACGATTTTCTAAATCATCTCAATGCACAAAACCCGGCCATTCAGTTCACCATGGAAATGGAGGTGAATAACACACTCCCGTTCCTGGATATTTTACTTGGGCATGGCCTAAATGGTAAAATAACACACAGCGTTTACAGAAAGCAAACGCATACTGATGCCTATCTGAATGCGAAATCGCATCGTCACCCAGCTCAGAAATCCTCTCTAATCAAGACGCTCATACATCGGGCTAAAACAGTGTCAGATGATGAAAGTCTAGTGAGAGAGATTAAACATGTTAAAGAAGCACTAAGACAGAATGGCTACAATAATGCTCAAGTTAACAGAGCACTAAATGCCAAATCACGATCGCAAAGCAACACTGCTGAAAGCGATCAGATTATTAAAACAATAAAAATACCATTTATCTCAGGAGTAACTGACAAATTAGCCCGTGTTTTGCAAAAGCAAAACATTACAGTAAGATTTGGTACAGTACACAAAATTCAACAACTAGTAACGTGCACTAAAGACGAATTACCTAAATTATCAACAGAAGGTGTATATCGGATTAATTGTGTATGTGGCAGATGCTATATTGGACAGACAGGGCGTAACGTTAGTGTAAGACTAAAAGAACACCAGAGAAATATTAAACTATCGCAAACACAACTGTCGGCAGTGGCAGAACATGCTTGCCAACAGGGACACTCAATTGATTTTGACAACGTTGAAGTGTTGTGTAAAACTAGTTACTACTGGCAAAGACTAATTAGAGAATCCATTGAGATTGAGAGAAACAGAAATAACTTTAATCGCTCAGACAGCTACAGGGTTAGTGCGGCCTGGAAGCGTATTATTAAATAAGATGCATTACAATTCCTTATAAGGGAAACAAGCACTAACTGATTATTAATGTAGCATAATCACAATAGAACACATTCCAAATGATTACTAATCTACAACTCGCATCGTAACAATAGCCTTATTACTAATCAAGTATATAATTACAATAACCCCCCCCCTCAAATATTTGCACCTGATGAGTTAATGAGTTAATGATGACGTCACCCTGCTGCTGCTCTATATAAGAACGGGAGACACAGCAGAGCCTCACCATTCTGGCGAATTGCCCGATGATGCTGGATGCAATTACCAGCGAAACGTCGTACTCAAATTGTAAATGTTGTGGTTTCACGCTTCAACACACCGGTGGGCTAAAGCAGTGAACTATTTGTCTTTTGTCAACGTGACACTTTTTTTACTGATTGGCCGTGTCGGGTGGTGGAGGGTTACGACACATTTATAAATAACGCGATCTAAACCCAAAAATCGTTGATTATGAACGAACCCCTCTGCCGAAGCTCCTTCGTCTCGTCGTGGCTCACGAACCCCTCGCTCAGCGTTCTTCATTGCGGGCCCCTGGGGGCCCCTGGGGGCCCTGACGTGCGCACCCCCCCCCCTCTCCCGACAAGACAGAAATGGTGTAAACACCCCCGATCTTCATCATCGTCATCGTGCTGCTGTCACAAACCCAACGATGGTTTCGAATGTGTGGCGGCCCCTCACACTGATGATGTCTTCTCGGCGAAACTGCACCACCCCCCCCCCGACCCCCTTACCCCTCTGAAATTTAGTGAAGAACCTCGAAAATTTAGTGAAGAACCTCTGAAGTGTAGTGAAGAACCAGCGCTGCTGTAGCCCCTGACCCATGTCTGCCGCCATCGTGCGGAACAATCCAATCGAATTGTCCCCTCCGCGGGACAACGATGGCTTAATCGATCACCGCTCGCTAACCGCTTGGCTAGTCGTTGTTGCTACCCTCACCCAAGACGCGAGCCGAGATGTTTGGTAGCGTCCCAGCGTTCCAGCGGCGCCGTGGCGCAGTGGCGGTGGACCCCGGACCCAGCAGACCGGCGACTTCCCGGGGCTCGTGGGAGCTCGAGGACGCGCTGACTCGTGGTTCCCCCTGTCGTGACTCGAGACACAGATTAATGATGTCTCCCCCCCGCCCCACCCCCCCTCCGTGCGTGCTCTCCGAGCTCCAAGTAGGGGAGCGGTGGTGTAGCGGTTAGCGCGCTGCGCAACGAACCCGGCCACCCGAGTTCGATTCCCGCTCGCGATTATCTGAACCGGTAGACTCAGCCTCAAATTAGTTACCTGGTGCGGTGTGTAAACATCTGGGCAGACAAAGGTGGCCGGGCGTGGTGCTGGCCACCCACCCCCTCGTGTGCAGTGCCGGCCTTAATAGGTGCTCGCTAACAGCACTTGCCTCAACAGTCTGTTCAGGCTATATGGGGGAGTTTTGTCTTTGCTGAGCTCCAAGTGGGGAGCGGTGGCGCAGCGGTTCCACATCCGAGGTCGGTCCCCAATGACGATTATCTGAACCGATCCTGGGACTCCCCTAGGTCGACTCAGCCTCAATTGAGTATCTGCTACGACGTGTGAACATCGAAAACTGGGGGAGACAAAGGCGGTCGGGAGCGATGCTGGCCACCTCGCCATCCATCGTGTGCCTTGCCGGCCTTAATCGGTCTTCGCTAACATCCACTTCAGTTTCAGTTTCATGTATTAGTTGTGAGCCATGCGGCTTTTGACTCGGGTGCAACCGCAACAAAACAAAAACATGAACAAGATACATCTTAAAGTGACTACACGCAACAGAAAAATCCTGGAAACAACAGCAAAGTCTTCCGGACAAAACACCGCATTTCAACTTGCTCCCAGCAGTCTGTTCGAGGCTATGCGGGCCACCTTTGTCTTCCTCTCGTTATCTCCCGCGTGGAGTGCTGCACCGCCTCTCACCTGCGGCTCACACCTGTGTGTCCGTGTGGACTGATTCGTCGGGAACGGGACGGGGGTGGGGGTGGTGTGGCGGGCGTTGAGTCATTATATTTATCACTGTGTAACCAAAACTTTTTTGTTTTGCTGTGTAGTGTTATTTTCCAATTGCTTATGGCTCAAATGTACAGAAAATAGCTATTTATTCCCCACAAACTTTGCTTTTGTGACCAGGACAGTGACATTTTGAAATGTACCTATTTTCAATGAGAAAACGTGGTGTGCATTTGTCTCATTCCATCACATAAAGTCCTGGTCACAAAAGCAAAGTTTGTGGGGACCAATATCCATTTTCTATACTTTTGAGGCTTAAGCAATCATAAAATAACACTTACTACCCAGGAACAAAAACCGTGTTACAGAGTGATTTACCAGCCGCCAGCCAAGCTAATCAGAGCAGTCACAATCGGGGGCGGGGGTGTAAAGTTACCCCCCTTGTTGAGTGAAAAAGGACAACGCGAGGTTTTTTTTTTTAATTCGCGCCGAAGAGTAAAAGGGAACGGCGGGTAAAGGGGCAGCCCTGCAAGTGCTCGCTCACCGCTCACACCACTGCTTATACGTCGTCGTTGTTGTTGTTTGTTCCACCTGACGATGGGACACTTCGTTGAGCTGCCGTCATTCGTGGGCCACGTCGCTTCTGAAAAATAACTGGACATCTGTGGGCAAAACGCTTCATAGCTCTTCGGATTCCTCCAGTGCGAATAAATGTTCTGATTCGGAACTAACAGCTCAGTGGACTTTACCTGGTAAGATACAAAACAAGTTACATTTCAGTTTATTCATAGTGATCTTCTTACCTTTTATATACACATTTCCCTCCGTTCGTTGTTTTTTTTATCTACATATGTTGAACTTCTTTCACACCCTACGTAGCCAACCGTGCTAATCGGAAGAGCGGGGGAAGGCCAACAAACTAAACACAAAAGCAGTTCTAAGAAATGGGTAACTTTCTGAGCCCGTGCCCCTACTGGGCATCTGTGAAAAAGAGCTTCACGGCTCATCGGATTTCTCGGGGACAACTATAGATTCTGGTTTTAATTCTGACAAGAGGGAGGGCTCGAGACTGTAGAGAGCGCCTCTAAGAGGCCATTTGCGTCTTGCAATAATCAGGATCTGTATTGATACGGCAGGAGGAATCCGATGAGGTGTGAAGATATTTAATCTTATGTCCAGTAGGGGCGGGTCAGAACATTACAACAACAAACAACACAAACACACGCTCGTGTGAGCAAAAGTAAACAAATCACTTACAAAATATTTAGCAATGAAAGTCATTTTTTTAGTTAAATCTCACCAGGTAAAGCCCAACGAGGTATTCATTTATTTATCAGAAGCAACCTGGCCACAAATGGTAGCTCAACAAAGTGGCTTTTTTTTCACGTGGAAAAGTATCGCATAAAAACGAATCACAGAGTTGGGGAGCTCCCGCGTTTGACCCCGTGGCGTTACCCCGTGGCGTTACCCCGTGGAGTTACCCCGTGGAGTTACCCCGTGGACGAGTTAGGCAGAGACGCGCACCGCCCGCGGCATTTGCTGGGAAATCGACCGGGCGGGACCTTTCTGGATTTGCGAACCCGCCGAGAGCGATGGCCATCGTCGTGAATGTCGTGAACAATCCCTGCTGCGGCGGCAGCGTGCGTACCAGCTGCAGACAACCCACGTGGGCTATATTAACAATCCCTCTGCTCGCAATCACCGCGACTTATTCCCGACCGCCGTCGCGTCTAGCGGAAGCGAAGCAGAGGGGTTGAGCCTGGACAGATCTCGCATGTGTATGATGATGATGGTGGTGATGGTGGTGATTCTAGTGCTGGAGGTAGTTGAACTTCTTTCGCACCGCACGTGGCCCACCGTGGTATTCGGAGCTGCGCAGGATGTGCGACTACGAACCGCTGGCTCCAGGTTGTCTTGTTGGTTACGGGGCTACTCCGTGATGGGCACAGAGACGGTCCCTTGTTGTGCCATGACGCACTGACCAGCAGGGTGAAGTATGGTCAAACAACTGCCCCCATGACCCGCACGCGACGAGGGAGGCCCTACCACCCCAGCGGTGCATTGACAGAGGCGCCTGCACTCGACACGTGCTGCATGCGGCTTCAATATTGACGCTTTTGTCTCTGTGTGTGTGTGGTGTTGTTGTTGTGCTAACGCAGGGCCACGGATCTCCGTGTAAAATATCTGGCTAAACGGGATCGTCCGTGTAATACATCAAATGCACTCAAACTCAATTCGATACAAACGGCTTGAACGAATCAGATACAACCTATCAGGCGAGCACACGCTTGATACTAGGTTTTTCCCCTTTTTTCTGGCAACAAAACAGGTGTTAAGATGTTAAAACAGCAAACTGAAACCTTTTACAAGGCATCATGTCTGCATTAACCACAATGCTTTAGGTCAGAGTGCAAACAAAAAACACACTCTGATAATATGATGCATTGCCTTTGAAACTGATTGGTCCACACCAGAGACAGCTTTCTTTTGAGCCTCGTCTTAAACGGTGTTAGACCAGAGGGCGCCAAAAGGCGTATGCTTCTCAAGAAGCATACGCCTTTTGAGAAGTGCTTTTTTGAGTTTAGTTCGTTACACACCCCCCCCACCTCCGACTAGCACGGTCAGATACCTACGATGCGAAAAGAGTTCAACGTACATACGCTAGGCACATGCATCTGGGATTGTTCTCTAATCCACGCAAACGTCGCTGTGTCTCTGCGTGGCATCATTCAAAATTTGCAGAAAGTGTACCAAGTCGAGGGCACATCGCAAGATGGGCAGTAAGGTGGCGAGATGTTAACTACCTCGCCTGGTGGGTTCGATCCCGACACCGACGATGCCTGCTGTATATTTGCAGTTTGCGTCTCTCTCTCTTCCAATGGAGATGTGAACTGCCTCGCCTGGTATACAGAATGTCGTAGGTTCGATCCCGACACTGACAATGCCTGCTGTATATTTCTATTTAAAGCTTTCGTGACTGCAGGGATTCATATTCTTTCCCTTCTACATGACTTTACCGAAAGAACCATGAATATGAATGCCTGAATATTTAGAGTTTGCGGTGTCTCTCTCCCCGTGGTCGCTTCGATTTTTCTCCGGGTCCTCCGGTGTTTGCTTCCACATTTAGAAACACGTGTTCCGAGTATGTGTTTGCTACAAATGTCCACATAATAGGCCACTTCGTCGAGCTATCATTTGTCATGGCCAGGTTGCGTCTGTAAAAAAAAAGCTCTATAGTTCAGCGGGGCCTTAACCTGATTGTAAAAAAAATAAGTTGATAGTGTTACACTTTATAGCCGATGGTCAAGAATAATAACAGAGCGGCAGCCAAGGATCGGAACGCTGCCGATTTGCGGCGGAACATCCCATGACTCGATCGCAGATCGGCGAACGTGCCGAATTATCCCCGATCACGAATTATCCAAAAAAAATACCGAACTAACGAGGCGAGGCTGCCGCGCTGTATGCGGCGACGAGGCGCTCGTGGCGTGGCACGCGTACGGCAGTGGAATTCCGCGCCGCACCGAGCCAAAGGAAGATGATTGCAGTTGTTGTCAACATCCGTGGGTTATTCCATGGCGACAGGTAACGCGCGCTCTCTCTCCATCTCCACGGGATGAAAAACATTCCAGCTCTTCAGCCAGACCACAAAATATATAAATATCTCGCAAATATATTAAATTAGTTGGGATGGGGGGGGGGTTACGTGTGTAGTTTAGATATGTAATAATAATATAATGTAACTGCATGACAAAGGAGATGCTTCTGGCAATTCCATATCGAGGCACGGGCGCTCTACCGCACGTCCACCGAGCGACATGGAGACATCTCTACATAGATACACACACATCTCTACATACACACACATCTCTACATACACACACATCTCTACATACACACACATCTCTACATAGATACACACACCTCTACATAGATACACACATCTCTGCATACACACATCTCTACATACACACATCTCTAAATAGATACACACACATCTCTACATAGATACACACACATCTCTGCATACACACACATCTCTACATACACACACATCTCTACATAGATACACACACATCTCTACATACACACACATCTCTACATAGATACACACACATCTCTACATAGATACACACATATCTCTACATACATACACACACATATCTACATAGATACACAAAAAAACTCTTTGCGACTCCTTTCGCTGTCCGGTGTGGCGTGCGTCGAGCGCGCGCACGCGGTGAGGAACGCGCTCACGTGACCCTTTGTTTCGTCGTTGTCGCGAGGTCATTTTTCACGTCGTTAAGACGAAGCGCAGGACGCGCCTCCCAGGACTTCACAAGTTAGCGAAGACCCATTACGTCCGGAACGGCACACGAGGGTGGGAGGAGGGGGGGGGGGGTCCAACACGGCGCCCTGCTGCCTTTGTCTCCCTAGTGGCGACGTGTACACGACGCGCCAGGCACTCATTCATGAGGCTGAGTCGACCTAGGGAGGGGGGAGGGGGGTGTGGGAGGAGGCCCCCCGGAACGGGTCGAGATATTCGACACCGGCGTCGGTGGCCGTGAGCGCGGAGTGCAACTCGGCTCGTCGGGGCGGGGCGGTGGCGGCGTTGCGCTAAACCGCGACGCGACCGCTGCCCTGCACACACGGCACGCGTTGCACACACGGCACGCGCAGCACACGCGCTGAGCGCTGCCCCCCGCGGCAGCTTCGAGTCGCCGCCGTTCGAGGGGCTTCCCGCGTGCCGATGAGCGTCCCGTGACGGCGAGAGATGGCGACAGCTTGAGGGGGGGATGGAGGGGGGAGGGAGGGGAGGAGAGGGAGGGAGGAGAGGGGGGGGAAGGAGGGAGGAAGGAGGGAGGGAAGGGGGAGGGAGGGAGGCTTCCCCAAGACCGAGCTTATGAAACGCGGTACTCAAATTATTGACCCCCCCCCCCTCCTCCACCCCCTTCCACCCCCCGCCGGACCTCCCACCCAGGAGGGAGGGTTGACGGGCTGGGCTAAGATGGGCGGCTGTCAACCCCCTCGGCGTCAAGCGGGAGTTGAACTCGCGACCTTTGACGCTGCCCCCCCCCCCCCCCGCTGTGCCACCGGGCCGGGTGGAAAGAGCTCGGTTGTTTTATTTTTCGATTTAAAGCTTTCGTGACTGCAGGGATTAATCTTCTTGGTTCTTTCGGTAAAGTCACGTAGAAGGGAAATAATAAAATAATAAAAATAAAACATAAAATAATTCTCACGACGTTTCGGCCACAACGCAAGCAGCCGTCCTCAGACCTGTTCTTCACCTGAGGACGGCTGTTTGCGTTGTGGTCGAAACGTCGTGAGAATTATTTTATTATGTTTTATTTTATTATTTCCCTTCTACGTGACTTTACCGAAAGAACCAAGAAGATGAGCTCGGTTGTTGTTGTCGTTGTTGTTGTTGTCGTCGTTGTGGTTGTTGTCGTTGTCGTCGTCGTTGTTGTTGTCGTTGTTGTCGTCGTTGTTGTTGTCGTCGTTGTGGTTGTTGTCGTTGTTGTCGTCGTTGTTGTTGTTGGACACAGACACCGAGCGGGACTCGGTGAATGGAGATTACTTTATATATATATTTTATAAAATCCATAATTAATGCAATCAGCCATAAAACGCCTACATAGAGCAATCAAGCTTTCCAAACTTCCATAAATGAACATTTCCATGGATGTGTTCTCAATCTGATTTAATGGAGCCTCAGTTTTAAACTAAAACTTTTTATTTTGCCAGGTAAGGCCCACTGAGCCGTGTAGCTCTTATTCAGAAGCGACCTGGCCACAAATGATGGCTCGACGAAGTTGGCTCATCACGTGGAAATGCACAGCAGCCAAATACTCTAAACACGTGGTGATGTTGATTCTAAATGTGGAGGAAAAAAATCCAGAAAACTCGGAGAAAATTCCACGGGACCACGGAGAGAGAGACACGCAAACTCCAAATATACAGCAGCAAGTGTCAGGGTCGGGATCGAACCCACGACCTCCTGTAGATCAGGCGAGGTAGTTAACATCTCCTAGCCACCGTGATGATGATGAGAGACACGCAAACTCCAAATATACAGCAGCAAGTGTCAGGGTCAGGATCGAACCCACGACCTCATGCATACCAGGCGAGGTAGTTAACATCTCATAACCACCACAGCACCCCACACAACAAGTGGGACTCAGTGAATGTAATTTAAAAAAACAATGCAATCATCCTAGATTTGAAGTTGTCGTGACTGCAAGGATCCAGACTCTTTGGTTCTTTCGGTAAAGTCACGTAGGTAAAGAAAAACTAAAAAGAATAAAAATAAATAAAAAGAAAAAAGTGAAAATACAAAATCACACGAAATTTTTTTTTCACTTTTTTATTTTATTATTCTTTACTTCTTTACCTACGTGACTTTACCGAAAGAACCAAAGAGAATGCAATCATCCATAAATGGCTACATCGAGCAAGTAGCTTTTTACAATTCCTTATTTGAACATTTCCATTGGTGTTTTCTCAATATCATTTGATGGAGCCGCGGGGGGGTGACTTTTAATTTCCAAAGCAACGAACCGCGAGTCGTGTGGCCGTGTTCCTCGATGGGGCCTCCGATTGCTGGCACAGAAACACGCCAAGGAACGAATTGTTTTCAAAAATACAGAATAACTTCCTCTGCCATTCACAATACCCGAGCTTCAAAGGCAAAGATGCCCCGTATAGCCTTAACAGAATATTGGGGCAAGTGCTGTTAACGAATAGCACATATGAAGGCCAGCACGGCACACGAGAGGGTGGTTGGCCAGCACCACGCCCGACCGCATTTGTCTCCTTAGTGGCGATGTTTATACACCGCACCAGGTACTCGGCTGAGGTTTAGTCGACCTCCGGCAGGTCCAGGACCGTGAGCGGGAATCGAACTCGGGTCTCCGGGTTCGTAGTGCAACGCAGCGCGCTAACCGCTACAACTACCGCTCCCCACTGTTTACACAAAGACACACACACAACAACAACCACCATTCGCCACTAAGTGGCGGTGACTTCACCACGGCACTTGTGCCAGGCGATGCGCACGTTGAGGCCACGTGCGGTGTCGAACGCCCCCTGGCAGGAGGTCACGGGGGAGACCCAGGTGCTACGTGTCGACACACACAGACAGACACACAGACAGACACACACAGAGACAGACACACAGACAGACACACATAGAGACAGACACACAGACAGACACACACAGAGACAGACATACATACAAACAGACACACAGACATACAGACACAGACATATACACACACACAGAGACACACACACACAGACACACAAGTGGCGAGTTGAATCTTTCGAGGGCAGCACTTGCTTGGCAAGTGTCCTTCTCCCTCGAGATCCGGCGGTGGGGGCCGATAGCCCAGCCCAGACGACGCGAAGCCAACGCCGCCGGTGACCTTTAGCAGAGCGAATTATAATGATTCATCACCTGCCCTAACAAGGCTTTTAAACCGCGTTTATCGAGCAGACAGAACTCGCGCAGCCCATCCTGGAGACTGGGGGCAAAATTACATGGAGTCTCTCTCTCTCTCTCTGCCTCTCTCTCTCTCGAGAGAGGCAGAGAGAGAGAGTTTTGACAATGCATGTGATCGTTTATCGGCTCTGCTGTCAGCTGGGACTTTGTTTAATGAAAGTAAAAAAATAGATTTAAAAAAATAAATCTTAAAGATGTATTTAGTCTTAAAGGTGTATTTACGGCAGTAGTGTGTTATTGATAGAGCGTCAGTGTTGAGGCACGGGCTGGGGCTGGTACAGCTCTTACACCTTCACATTTTGTCATTTAGATGAAAAATCTAATATTTTTCCTTCAAAAAAACGACAATTATTTAACCTGAGCCGTCAAGGTTAAATCACTGTCTTTTTTAAGGTCACGGATGTAACTTGTAAAAAACAAACGGGATGTAGAAAATACTATTTGGAAGGAAATGTTGTTCTTTAAAAAAAATGATGGTAGGTGGTGGAGTAAAGGGCCTACGTGGGATTTAAACAAATGCCTTTTGTGTCCTGGTGCTAACAGAAGCGATGCCATCAGCCACCACCATCACGGGGTGGAGGTAGCGATTGACACAATCCTCTCTCTCTCTCTCGAGAGAGAGAGGCTGATGCTGCTGGTCACTGCAGCGCAACACACCACGTGTGGTGAGCGCCAGGATAAACTAAGGGGCCGTCCATAAATGACGTCACGCACCTAGGGGGGCGGGGTGGTCAGACATTTGTGACGATGTGACGAAGGGGGGGGGGGTTGGGAAATGTGACGTCACATGAAAAAGTGTAACTTTAAATAAATATAGACAACACGTTCTACTTGATTAAATTGACTTTTTAATAAATGTTTTCTCCTACAGCATCAGAGTGCAGCGCCACATTAAATACGCACTACAATGACAATCGTTTAAAGCGATTTGAAGCATTTTTTATTGGGGGGGGGGGGGGGGCAGAGCTTTGTGACGTCATATTTAAGGGGGGTCTGACTTTTTGTGACGCCGTGTGACGATGGGGGGGGGGGGTCAAAAATCGTCCAAAATCGCGTGACGTCATTTATGGACGGCCCCTAACGGCCTCCTACCGCACCCTATGCATGTATGCTAGACTTCTTTGGCACCGTACGTAGTCAACTGCGCTAATCGGAGGTGTTTGGGGGGGGGACATCAAACTCAACACAAAAAGCAGCTCGAAAGTAATTCGTTTTAAATCCAGTTGACTTTAAAGCGCGCAGCTCCGGTGGCTTCCGAGTATCGGAAAGAAGAGCGTTCCAGACGGCCGCAGAAGCGCATCTGATAACGCGAGATGCAGTGACTACCGGTTACAATGGATCCGTGTGTAGTAGCCCAGCGCGTGGGCGAGCGGTAGGGTGGTCACGTCGGGATTTTAACCGCAGCACGTGACGGAGTCGCTTTGGAAGCGTGGTTCGCTCTCGGACCCGATTTTCACGACACACACTTCAAGGTGAGGTCACCACCAACGGAAAGATGTAGGGGGTGCGTCGGGTGGTGGAGAGAGTACGACAACACATTTTACTCACGATCCCACACCAAAGATCACTGGCCGAGGGATAGTTGATTTCTCCGCAATTTTTTGTTTGGGTTAGATCGCGTAAATAACACATTCCTGTGGAGGGAGCTGGTAGGAACGTTGGGTTGCTCGGCCAATGGCCAGGGTCAACGGCGGCGTGGTGTATTCCGCAAATTTGCCCGACTGTGAGGGCGGGCACAAGCCGGCGTGAGTAGGTTAAACGTTGAGTTTTATAAGGGCACCACGGGGTGACCAGCCCCTCCCCACCCAGCCCCACCTCTCTCACCCCCCCCCACCCAGCCCCTCCCCACCCAGCCCCACCCTCCCCTCCCAGCCCCTCCCTGCACGACGGACGGACGGACACAATAATCCCCTGTGGGCTGGTGTAACCAGGAGGTTCCTACCAGTAAAAATATGTCGTAAACCCTCCACCACTCGACAACAGCCAATTAGTTAAGTTTTGCCAAGCAAACAAAACGTGCCAATTCGTTACTACTTCAGCAATAACCGGTGTGATGGAGAGTAAAGCCACAAGATTTACGATGTGAGTACTGCGACGTTTCACTGGTGACTACAACCAGCTTCATCAGGCGATTTGCCAGAATTGTGAAACATTAATCCTGTTTGGTGGTGGGCTATCGACACATTTATATTTACGCACTCCAACCCCTCCTCCCCCCACCCCCTTAATATTCGATGTTGGTCGCGAAAACCTACCTGTTAACCATTTTTTCCGCTCTTTAAATTCAGCACCAGCTGCTACTGCACCACTCACACGTAATTGCTGTTCCTTTGTAAAAAAACACATACATATGTATTGTTGAGAAGCATTTGGCTGCCAGGGTTTTCAAAATCTGTGGGATTTTTTGTATAAATCAAACGCGGTGATCCTCCTATGATTTGGGTTAACGCTGCCATATGAATGTGGAATTTCCACCATAGGCTCACAGCTGTAAGCAGGAGATGAGCACAGTCAGGGTGGCATCCAAATCAATCGTTAACCGTGATCTATCCACTGCTGGATTAAGCCCCCCCCCCAAGCATGTCACCAACCGTGACAGCCTCACGATGCAATGATCCACCCGCCTCTTCAGAATCACAATCTATATTTAGACTGGAGGAATGATGAGCTGTGCGCGCACGCTCACACGCTCCCACGAAAATGTATTTTATTCCCATTTTGTCTTTACAAACCGTAGGGGTTAGCAATAGGCGCTGCTGGCACCGTTTATTACAATTTTAAATAAGATTTGGAAATACATATAACATCTTAATGCCTGGACATAAGGTCCGCATGGTGCATGAGCAATGTGGTGTTTCCAGCATCGTGTAGCGGCTGCCGATTTTCTCCCCCAGTGGTGTTGTTCAATCACTGCACCCAGGTAGTAAATCCACTTACGGCCGAGTTGACCAAGTGGAGGCCCAAACAAGTTTCAATATCCGCTGAACCACGTTATGCTATCCATGGCTGGGATTGAACCTAGGCCAAGAGGGTCACATTGAAGTGGATTAACCATTGCACCACCCGCTCCACACACGCAGAAATATCCACTGCATAGCCAGGGAGACCGGAGCAAGTGGTGTTAGCGAGCACCAATTAAGGCTGGCACGGAACGTGAGCGGTGGGGACAACACAACACGTGGCTTGCCTCCGTCTCCCCTCCCCCCCGCCTCCCGTGTTAATATTCGCACATCACAGCAGGTACTCATTTAAGGCTGAGTCAACATACGAGGTCCAAACCCGATTGTTGGCTGCGAGCGGGGACTCGAACTTTGGTCGCCGGGTTCGTTGCGCGGCGCGTTAACCACTGCGCCACCACTCCCCCCACACATAAATGCAAATCTGTATTACCAGCAGCGTAAGCTTGAAAGTAAGGAACACGCAATTTGAAAATCGTATCATTGTGTTCACACACCAACAGCCATCGCACTGGGCTCAGGTGTTTTCAGCGCACGAGCTTGTTCAAAAGCTTCACAGTCCGTTGATTGCCTGCTTAATTCGTTCTCAGAATAATACAGCAATTGTTTGTTTCAACTCTCGATATTGCCATCATCAAAGGAGTGCGTTTAATGATAATTCAACATTATGCCCCAGAATGTAGCCCCGTCCTCCACGCCGGTTGGTGGTTCCGTTTCATTACTTTCTTCTTTTTCCTAATTCGTTCGCATATTTGAAAGGAAAGAGCATTTTTCATGTGCACACAATAATAACTTGGTATGATCATTTTTTGCCCTTAATGAGCGCTTGGCAATTTATTGCAAAATTTGGTCTACATTTTACAATGTCAGCAATTCGGTAATGCCGAGGGAGGGCCCCCCTGAGTAACAGCGGAGGCAAGCGGAGGTTTAATTTATTCGGAGTATACATATTATATCACCTTGAAAAAATAACACATCTCACATTTAAATGGTCAAATTATTGCGAGTGAACGAACCAAGCGCTGTCCGCACCAAAAGGGACAAAAAGTGGGCTCAGCAGACTTGCGGAGGTTGGGCGTTAGTGTTGGATTCTGGGTAGCGCCAAGCTTCTGGTTGGGTTAGGGTCTGGGTGACTAGTGTGGTTATGGCTTGGGTCTGGTTGGCTAGTGTGGTTAGGGTCTGGTTGGCTAGTTTGGTTAGGGTCTGGTTGGCTAGTGTGGTTAGGTTCTGGGTTGGCTAGTGTGGTTAGGGTTAGGGTCTGGGTTTGCTAGTGTGGTTAGGGTCTGGTTGGCAAGTGTGGTTAGGTTTAGGGCCTGGTTGGCTAGTGTGGTTAGGGTTAGGGTCTGGTTGGCTAGTGTGGTTAGGTTTAGGGCCTGGTTTGCTAGTGTGGTTAGGGTCTGGTTGTCTAGTGTGGTTAGGGTCTGGGTCTAGTTGGCTAGTGTGGTTAGGGCTAGGGTCTGGGTTTGCTAGTGTGGCTATGGCTAGGGTCTGATTCGCTCGTGTGATTAGGGTCAGGTTGGCGAGTGTGGTTGGGGCTCATGTCTGTTTGGCGAGTGTGGTTAGGTTTAGGCTCCGATTGATTGTATTGTGTGCTTCTCCCATTACCTCGTGTGGCCTTTTCAATGTTCATTCACTTGTCAATACCGATATTGACTGCATTTTGTGATGTCCGTCGACTTCAGACGCCTTGCAGCGTTGAACCGTGGAGCCGGTCAGGGGCACACACAGGTCACATGGTGGATTGCGCCACCATCCTCTTGGCTCCCGTTAGTTGACAGAGTGAGGACATTTCCCTTGAACGCCGCTCATTGTTGACGCCGTGCGAATCACGCGGCGTTAAAATCTCGGGCTAGTCACCCCCCCCCCCCCTCCAACGATTCGATGAATTGTCGCCATTCAAAGTTGGTGTACAAGATTTTGTTTTTGGTTTATCATTGTAGTCAAAGTAGCAGACCACTTGTGACCATGAGGGGTCACGTTAACCCATTGAAAAAAACACGAATCGAAAAATATATCTTTTTTTACAAGGACAAAGATCCCTCTTATAGCCTACAAAAGTGTTGGGGCAAGTGCTGTTAACGAGCACTAATGAAGGCCAGCATGGCAAAACGAGAGGGTAGGTGGCCAGCACCACGCCCGGCCGCCCTTGTCTTCTTAGTGGCGACATGTACACATTGCACCAGGTACTCATTTTAGGCCGAGTCGACCTAAAAGAGGCCCAGGACCGGTTCAGATAATTGCCACTGGCCGTGAGCGGGAATACAACTCTGGTCACCGGTTTCAGAGAGCAGCTCCCCACCATATGACGCACGTAACGTCGTCGTATTTGAGAGCTTAATAGTCCATACGAGTCCACGAATTGACGCGTCGTTTCGCCGCCGGTTAAATACACGAGCGTGGAAGTGGCAGGCGGCAGTCAGAATGTGGAAAGGGCGGCGGTGGCGTGCGCTGCCACGCTGAAAAGGGTGGATGTGTGCTGTACCCTCCGTTCCATACAGCGGCGCAGCGGGTACAAAAAAAGGCCTTTGAAAGCGCGCAGAGAAAACCAAGGGTGTTTATTTTTAGTTGAACGGAAGCTCGAAGTACAAGAGCGCATGGGAGGGAACCCGGACCAAACGGCGTCAATACTGATACACGGAGATGGGTTTCTGATGACGACGACGATGGTGACTGCGATTCCGAAAATGTTTTGGGAAGTGGTATAGAAACATTCAATATCTTTCCTCCTGCGAATAAGACAGTTGCGGTTATTTACAGACGGTATCCTGACACAGCTAACACATTCTGTCCCAAATAAAAAATACGGCAAAAATTATCACGCAATATTTGGTAATTTCCCTTCCTTGTAACAACTTCCGGAATTTTTTGTTGTACATAAAAGGGCCGAATGAATACCATTTAAAAAAGCAAACAGCCATCCAAATTAAGACGGATTTATTTATTTTACTATTATCGTCGGAATGGCATTCAAACTAATTAAGGGAATTTTAAATTGAATGTCAAACTGTCGCGAGTGCTAGTAGGCTACCATGAATCCGTGCCTCATTAAATGCCACTTAAAAAGAAAACTGCCACTTAAAAAGAAAACTGCATTGTCAACGTAGCCGTCAAAACTGATGCATTTTGGGCTGCAATCGTGGGCTCCCACCCGAGATGTCACCGGTCATCCTAAGTATTACAAGTTTGATGAGCTCAGTTCAGTCAACTGATGACTGCAACATTTTTATGAATAATAATAGGTAATTCTCAGTTTGGTTTGTCGCTAAAGTCAGCTAATACCAGCTCTTGATGATTACACAGAGATACTGAATATTATTCGGTTGTGGGACCTGTGACAAGCCAGGCACTATTTCTGGACGAAGAAGCGCTCGCTGGTCTTGTGGTCCGAGACCGATTGAGATGACGCCGGAGGTGGTTTCGGTTCGTGCCGAGTTCCGCGCCCTTTCCCGTGACCGCGTTCCTGACTTGATTCTATGCCGCCGTTTCTGTATTTCACTGTTAAATCTTATCTCCTTGCGGGTTATAAAATCCCCCCAAAATTTCTACTATTAACACGGAGGAACCGCCGACGGAGGCACCGCCGGACGCGTGCGTCGACACCAGCTTGAAAGCATCTACCCCGGGGACGCGCGAGCGTAGACGCAGTTGCCCCCCTTACCCGCAGCAAGCGGGGTGGGCGTCTGCGTCACGAGCGGTGACGGGGCAGAGCGTCGAATGGGAAGAGGCCGCCGCCCCTCGCCGCAACGCAGCGCGTTCACAAGCGGGGAGCGTGGTAAGACCTGGTTTCCGCAACACCCCACCGTCCCCCGTCCCCCACCCCCCACCCACCCACTCTGCCGTCATCCATCCTGGACTCCCGACCTCTTAGTCTGGGGAGGGCGCGAACCCGCTGCACGGCGAACAGCCGCAGCGCAATAAAGGCGACCCCCGTAATTTAAAAACCGGCTCGCAGCGTCACAAGGACGACATGAACTCCTGCAGCTGCGTCGTCAATTCCGGGTCCACCGTCTCCATCAGCACCTGCGGGGGAAGAGGACACGGCCATCGGTCAACCGGACAAAATTGCCACGCGGATGTCGCTGGTGTTGGTGCTCCATTCACGAGAGCTCCTGATGAGCTGCCCGAGTCACTTCACTCAAGGTCAAGAGGTCATCAGCTCATTGCCACCGCACGACATCGTTATCGCTTTCTTTCTGTTCGATCTCGAGGTGCTGATGTTGCCCCGTCAACAACAAAAGAGAAGCAAGGTCTTCTCTGCTCTTAGTCTCATCGTCACCACCGGCCATCTGGCCGGAGGTTGTTGCCCGGTCAAGACGTCCTTCAAGGAGCGCTCTCCTCCTAGTCACCATCACCACCGCCGTCGTCTGGCTTTAGGTCTTCCCCCTTGGTCAGCGACCTCTGCTGGGTTCATACTCTTAGGTTTTTTCTTTAAAGTCACGTAGGTAAAAAAGAAAATTAAAATTAATAAAAGTAAAATAAAAAATCACGATGTTTCGGAGGCAACACAAGCTTCCGTCTTCAGGTGGAACCGTCACAGCACGATTTTTTTTATTACTTGATACAGCAATCGTGCTGTGACGGTTCCACCTGAAGACGGAAGCTTGTGTTGCCTCCGAAACGTCGTGATTTTTTATTTACTTTTATGAATTTTAATTATATTTTTTACCTACGTGACTTTACCGAAAAAACCTAAGCGTATGAATCCTTGCAGTCACGAAAGCTTCAAATCTAGAACTCTGCTGGGTTGCGGCTCCATTTCCCCACGTAGGAAGTTGCCTTCCTCCTCCACCCAAGCGTCTCACATCACAACCTCCACCTTCCCGCTTGATTACATCAACATAATTTTATTTTTGACATTTAATATTTTACTAATTATTTCACACAAACACATCTTTTTTTTTTAAACCAGACATGAATACAATAATCGACACTCCTCTATATGCAACTCATTTTCCTGAGAGTGGAGATTTTGAGACCCACGTCTCGATGCCTGGGTGATGCATCTGCCCTCAGGGACTTCGCAGAGACGTGAAGACATCCGTGTGACGTGGGTATCTCTCCCCTGAAGCTAGCTACGCTCCCAACACTATCTTTACATCGGACACAGAAAAATTACCTCAATGTCTCAATAGCACAAAGCAGTGCGAGGTTTTTTTTTTTTTCTTCACGTTAAATCAAACAAAAATATGATATTTCGATTTAAAGCTTTCGTGACTGCAGGAATTCATCTTCTTGGTTTTTTCGGTAAAGTCACGTAGAAGGGAAGTAATAAAATAATAAAAATAAAACATAATAAAACAATTCTCACCACGTTTCGGCCACAACGCAAGCAGCCGTCTTCAGGTGAAGAATGAGAACCTGTCAAGCTGGGAGCTTATATATAAGCTGAGTTGGGGGGTGTAAGAAGAGCGCCTTAACAAAAGGATATGCACATCCTTTTGTTAAGGATATGCACATCCTTTTGTTACACCCCCCAACTCAGCTTATATATAAGCTCCCAGCTTGACAGGTTCTCATTCTTCACCTGAAGACGGCTGCTTGCGTTGTGGCCGAAACGTCGTGAGAATTGTTTTATTATGTTTTATTTTTATTATTTTATTACTTCCCTTCTACGTGACTTTACCGAAAAAACCAAGAAGAAAAAATTGATACATTTTGGAGCCATCCTGAACGTTAATATAATATATAATTATACGGTTATATAGTTTATTATTTTGCTATTATGATGCTATTTTAACACTCATATAATGATATTATGATACCATGATATTATTATGTGAGGAGAAATAGCGACGCTTTGGGAGCCCTTCAGCCGGTAGTGGCGAGATCGTGGCTGATAACAACGGTGCAATGGTATGTCACACAGACATCACATTAAATAAACACAACTATATTCCTGTGCACATTACGGAATCAGCCTGAACAGCATCGTACAATACATAATGTAATTATACAGTACAGCCTCATAATTTAATCATTATACTAATAAAAATACGTGGACAGTCTTAAAATTTAAAGCTCAAGAAGGGCCAAGTAGGGGGGGTAAATAAATAAATACTATTTGAAGCCATACAAATAAACACTGACTATTGAGCCATCAGCCTTTCCTTGGCAGCACAGAGGCTAAGCATTAGGGCTCAAAGTGATGGCAATGGCGTGTGCAGGCAGTGCAACTGCGTCGAGGCCCAGGCACTGGGCGACAAGTTGGGACCCATTTCGTCGCTTGCACCAGGGCCCCTGCCAGCAACGCTACACCACTGGCTCTCCACTGAACCTGCGAGTCCCCCTATGCCTGCGTTCTCCGTGTAAGTCTACGAGTCTCTGTGCGAAGCAGCATCTACGTAAATCTGTGAGCCTCTAAGAGAGTCTGTGCACGGGTCTCTCTACAGCGGCATAGCTATCGAGTGCGCAGGTTTGTGCAACAGCAATCAGCATCAATAGGCCAGCGAAGCCCAGTCGCAAGGGTACGAACACAGAGGTGGTGGGTGGGGTTAATTTAAGACACTGGGAGCCCCATTTAAAGTCACTCATTGCACCAGGGCACAATGCCGACCACCGCTAAACCACTGGACAACGGAGGACACCTGCTCCGGGCTGGTGGGAGCTTCACGCTGGGAAGGGGGTATGAGACCTGGAAGGCCTGGGGGCCCATGAAGTCCTGCTGGGCCTTCAGCTTGTCGTACACGTACTGCTGCAGCGACGTACTGTGCACGGGGTCCTTCATCGCCAGCTGCATCGCAAACGCAGCAGGGGCCCGGCCAGAGGAGGGGGGGGGGGGCGGGAAGAGCCAGATGGGGAGAGAAACGACGTTAGCTGGAAGGCGGACAGAAAATAAATCCCCCACGCACACAAAACAAAGTGTAAGTGGAATCCTACTGAATTGAGTGGACACACTGGTGCACGTCCCAGTTAAGGATGGATAATTCCACATTCCTATGACAGAGGCGGTAATTTTCCCAAGGACAACCACTGCCGACTTCTCCTGCAATGTGGTAGCCATTTTATTGACCCCCGGAGGCGATGGGCCGACTTGAAAATCCCATAGCCTGGGGGAAATGAACTCATACCGCTGTGTCTCACACACACACAAGACAAAGATTCCCCGTATAGCCTTAACAGACTGTAGGGGCAAGTTCTGTTAGCGAGCACCTATGAAGGCCGGCAAGACACACGAGGGGGTGGGTGGCCAGCACCACGCCCGGCCGCGTTTATCTCCCCAGTGGCGATGTTTACACATCGCACCAGGTACTCATTTGAGGCTGAATCGACCTAGGGGAGGCCCAGGACCGGTTCAGATAATCGTCACTGATGTTGGCCGTGAGCGGGAATCGAACCCGGGTCGCCAGGTTTGTAGCGCAGCGCACTAACCGCTACACTACCGCTCCCCACATATGCACACACCCACACATACGCACACACACACACATACGCACACACACACCCACACATACGCACACACACCCACACACCCACACACACGAAGCCCTATTGGCCAAGATGGGAGACGGACAAATTAACCACATTTTTTTTTATACAAACGTCATTTCATTATTATGTTTTAAACATTGTAAGTAGGCTGTGGATGAAATGCCTTTCATTAAATAAGAAATAATTTCAATAAGAATTAGGCTCGAGAATGAAAGCACACAGGAGAACAAAACCACTAACACATTTGGCTGAGATCCATGTCAATTTTGACATTGCGCTTCCACCGTCAGTGACTCGGTGGTATTTCAAAATTGAGTTTCCATTTAGAAACAATACCTTTACCCAGAATAATAGAGATTATACTAGATAGGAGGGTAGTCTATCGGATAGTTATTGTAAAATTGCGCCTGCATTTTATAACGTTTTCAAGCGTGTCACTCTTTTCCAGAAAGAATTGTCAGACACAAAGCTGCACTACAGCCGTTCCATTTCACTATGCGTCTGCGTCTAGACATCATAACTGAAATAAAACCAATCTGTATCGGACAAGGCCTCTTGGATGTCACCTGTGTTGCCAAATCTTTGCATGGTAAACCTTGGCACTTGATTGGTATGATACAACCACAGGCAAGTCGTTTGGCAACAGGGGTTCAATGAATTATTAATTGCGGTTGTTATTCAATTTTCAAGTTCATTTAGTTTAACCAGATGGGAATAACTCAAGAGACCAGGATGATTCTCATTTGCAAGAGTGACCTGAATCACCAACATAACAAACGTAATATATATAAAGTACAGAAATGAACCAATATGTATACACTGCAATTGCTTGGCTCATGCAACTCCTGGTAGAAAGGCCTCCACTATTGAGGCCTCTGGATATTTTGGTCTACTGCTCCACGTTAACGGGACGTGTTTAAAACAAGTGGTTACCCACATTTCCCCCCACCACACGTGAGAGATGGGAATCCAGCCGGCGACCTCTTGATTGCAAGTCCGGCGCACTGATTGCTGCACATCCACTGCTCCCCGTCTCAATGTACACGTCGTCCTCTGATTTCGTCACGCATGCCAAGCCACTCATTCACGGAATTGGCCAAATGGCCCGATGTAGGATCCTCCTTTAAAGCAGCACAACAAGAGAAAAGGGGAATGCTGCAGCCCGTGGAGGCTTTCCCAGTTAGATAAAGAAGCGGAGTCACGGTCCCGCGGCCGCTTCGCAGAAAACACACGAGAGAAAGATGCCGAGCTCGAGTGCCGACGGCTTTTTATTAAATGAACGCAAGACTTTGATGAAGCGCTACGCTTACGCGTGTCGACGAGCTAATTTAACGTGCCTCCCGTAATATTTCATCGCGGGATTCCACCAAGACGTTGTACACCATTAACGGCGATTAATCAGCTGTAATGTGTAAGTTTTTTGATTAATTTGTTTACAGCTTAATCGGCTTTTGGTTAACGAAAGCAAATGGGGAAGAAAAAGAATTGGCGTGGCCCGACTTGAACCTATTTTCTTTTCCTGTTGTTTATTTTTTTGTGCGACGTTGCTCTGGGCGTAACGATTCACCGGATAAACAGATGAACGTTGATTCCCGAGCAAACGACATTAATCGAATCCCATTTTGCAAGACGAAATGCATGTATGTGAATGTTTCACAACGGCCGTTCCATACCATAGGCGTTGCATACCATGGCAAAAAAAACATCAACACATCATCAACTAACACTGCCTTTAAAAGGTGCTGTGAAGAACGGACCAATGCCAAAAACGTCAACCGTGCTCTATTAAAACGGAAAACGGAATGGCGCAATGGTAACACTTGTGCCTCGTAGCAAGAAAGACCCATGTAAGATTCCTGACCCGGTCACCTTTCTGTGAGTGCAGTTTGAATGTCCTCCACTTTTTATTGTTGTACGGGTTTCCTTCCAGGTTCTCGGCTTTGCCCCATAGCTAAAAACCATCAATATCATTGGTCAAACATATCCCAATGTAGCAGGATCCACCGTGGCGAGATGTTAACTACCTCGCCTGGTATACAGGAGGTCATAGATTCGATCCAGACCCTGAAAGCTGCTGAATATTTGGAGTTTGCATGTCTCTCTACCCGTGGTCGTGTTTTTTTTTTTTTTCTTGGGGTCCTCCGGTTTTTCCCTCCACATTTATAAAACATGCGTTTAGAGTATTTGGCTGCTAAATATCCACGTGATAAGCCACTTCGTTAAGCTATCATTTGTGGTCAGGTCCCTTCTGAAAAAGAGCTATATAGCTTAGTGGGCCTTACCTGGTAATATGATATATATAGTTTAGCTTATTGAAAACAATATATTTGGACTCACTGTGGCTTTCCTGGGCAAATAATATATTCTATTTCAGAGGCCTGGTGTAATTGTAGAATTGCTATTGATACCGAGAGCTGCACATTCTGTGATGAAGAGCATTCGCATGATACGATTTTTTTTATTCCAGCCACCCACCAGATGGTCACTGTCACAATTTATAAATGTTTCATCTCGACAGACGAGAGACCATATGTTCCAGTGGCTAATAACTAAGCTCTGATAAATAAACACTTACATTCTCAAAACATTTCTTCAACGCTCACCATCCCCCTCGGGCCACAGCGCGGCTTCCCCCCTTAATATATGTATCGCTTACCGTGGACATTTGTAAGCGCGACGTTACTCAACTATTGACTGGGCACAGATTAAACTGTTAACCGCGAGAAAGAGAGACATTGCATTAACGTCGACCCGGCCGCACGTTCCTCCATTATCTAGTGAAGCGCACCAGAGTGGGTCAATGTGGAAGCGACGAGTCACCTGAGAATTTAACCCGTTATATCAACCTGCTGGGGGAGGAGGAGGGGAGGTGGAGTGGGGGATGGCGGTGGATCGGTGGCGGCGGCACAGATAGTGCACCGTGCTGTGGACCCAGGGTAACCCGAGCTCGATTCCCTGCCACCGCTAGCGCCAGTGGCGAGTGATTTCTGACCTGGTGCTGGGATTATCTGCCACCCCAACCTGTTCCCCCCCTCCGTGCCCACCCCCCTAGTGGCATCTTCATCACCTGCACTGACCAGTGTGGTTAAGTATGATCGACATGGAGAAGCCTTTATGCAGCGCTGATTACACGACGGGCTGAAAAGTTATTACAATCATTATACAACTCGCAAGACGTGGCAAACGGGAATGTCAAGAGCAGTTTGAAGTCGGCAAAGGGAGCAGGCTTGCAATCGGAAAAAAAACCTGATTGGAAGTTGGCTCGGCCCATCATCCCTCCTGGGTCGATTAAATAAGTACCGCTGGCAGCTACGTCAACCGAGGTGGTCCTATGGCAAGATTCGCTCCCTACCATAGAAACGTGGAATGTCCACCACTGGTTCCAGAGCTGTAAAATAGGAGATGGGCACCGATACCTCAATGCTCATTTGAGCAGGAAAATCGCTTTTGACGTTTCTTCAAAGAAAGGCAACTCAAGTTCTACCACCAAAAACCCACCACGAGGGATACACGGCCATCGTTAATCAAGGTGCACAAACGAGGGGTGGGGGCGGCGAGTTGTGCCAGATTTGTAATTAAGAGCAAATCTTCCGGCATTAATCTGGAACAGATTAGGGAGTTCAAGACGCTGGTGCGCAGCTAAAACCCACAGGTTGATTGGCAGGGCCCAGAAATACAGTCGGCGTAGTGCAGTGAGAGCAAGCTGCCACGACACCACCCCTCCTGTATATTTAAATATTTATTTACAAGTATTCACTGACGCACGCACAGGACAGTATTTACAACGGGGAGCGTATGAGTGCGTGTCACATTGTGTTCCCTTTTCACATATTGAAATGAGACAGCTAGGAGAAGGAACGGGGGCTGCTCACGAATGGGCCTGCAGGTCTGTGAGGTCTGTGCCGTTGAAGTGGCACAGTCACTCCACTCCGATGCACAAAAAACAAAGCGCCCTGTATAGCCTTGAAAAGCCATCGGGGCAAGTACTGTTAGCGAGCCCCTATGAAGGCCAGGGTTGGGTGGCCAGCACCATGCCCGGCTGTCTTTGTCCCCTAGTTTACACATCGAACGAGGTACTCATTTGAGATCGAATCGACCTCGGAGAGGCCCATTATCGGTTCATATAATCATCAATGGTGTTTGGTCGTGAGCAAGAATCGAACTCGGGTTGCCAAAATCGTAGCTCAGCACGCTAGCCGCAACACGACCGATTCCCCCATACAAACACATCAACATGCATGAAAACACATCCTTGGACACACATGCAAGAACACACACACTCGTATATCACGGTGCGTCTCCTTTGTCGGAATAAACATCTTGCGCACACGCACTCTTTTCCCGTGCTTCTGCCAGCGTTGTTCTTGTTATTGTAAACATGTGAAGGCGCGGCAGATGTCAAAAGGCAAATGAGGATCTATTTACGAACAAAAATACATACAAACAAAGCAACGTGACATACTGCTAAGTGGCTTTTTGCGATTGTGCTGTGACGTGCACACTCGGCACTCTCTTCTCTCGCTAACCGGCACGAAAAACAGCTGCTCATTCATGTTGCTCAACCTTCACGCCCACACGTCGTTAATTTTTTCGTTTCGGGTTCACATTTGTTTGGGAATAGGCGATGCGAAGGTAAACCCTCGCTGTTCGAAGACGTGCCACACGGAATACCGCTCGGCAAACACGACTCAAAAGCACCTGTGGACTTCATTGTGGGTAGCGCATTGTGTAAAACACAAAAGCGGTGTTACAGACAAAACTGTACAACATTTTCGGTTTGTGGCGAAGTAAATGTGCTGCCAATATTTCCCCCATTAATTTTTCTGCTGGAAAACTGAGGCTTCGTAATTTACCAATCGTAAATTACTCTTTCAAAGGCCCCAGGCAATCTTTGCTCGGTGAGCCCCTCACTCCTCTTTGCTGCCGACGGACAGTAGGCAGACAGTGGGCAGCAGAGGAGATGTTACCTTCCTCACCTGGTACACAGAAGGTCGTGGGTTCGATCCCGACCCTGATGCCTGCTGTATATTTGTAGTTTAAGTGCCTCTCTCTCTCTCTCTTTGTGGTTGCGTGGATTTTTCTCCGGGTCCTCCCGTTTTTACCTCCATATTTAGAAACAAAAGACGAGTATTTGGCTGCTAAGAATGCCCACATGATAAGGCACTTCGTTGGGCTATCATTTGTGGCCAGGTCGCTTCTGAAACAGCTATATAGAGCTTTATAATAGTGGGCCTTACGTGATGAAATAAAAAGTTAGTTTCAACCGTCTCCTCTTTAAATAAAATAAAAATCACAATTTACAAGTCCATTCCCCATGATGCACAAATCCCACTATTTTCTACACAGCTGTGAAATGCGGTTGCTTATAGGTCTTCTATGATGGTCTTTATAACAATCAATAGAAAATAATGAAGATGTCACGTTGTGCTCAGAATAAATATGAGCAAAACAAAAGTTGCATATGGCAAGTTTGTAAAACCATACGTAATGATTGTTTAGATGCAACTGCAAACCCGGAGTACAAGTAGACCTGGGAAATTAATGAAGGCGTGCAAAGGAGCACCAGGATCAAAATGATACAAACAAAGAGGCTGGGAGTTATTTTCAAAGACTGAACTTGCGAATGTAGAGGTACATCGCGATATGCTTCGAGAAGGTTGTATAATTATCAGTGTTTGTGAGTTGCTACAACGCACACATTGGGGAAAAAAACAAACACTGAAAAATGCGCAAGGAAGCACGGGACGGGTGCACGTGTGAAATGACACCGCGAGATCGGAAGAGGAATGAACGCGCAGATCAGAGAAGGCGCGCAAACTCGTGACGTTACACGGAGTGTTCAAGAGAGGTCAGCCGATTGAGCAGCACACGGTCACTAGAAGCAATGACGTCCAGTGGTCGAGGCGGGTTATGGAACAGTAGGTTCAAGGAGGGAACCCGCGTCCAAGATGGGGCAACGCGATCAGCTCATGTGCGGGAGTGAAGTGGATCGTGGCATCAGTGAGACCCTTGAGGGATGTCGATGGCTTGGAGATACTTTCATCCAGCAGTGGCAGACTCAGCATGACAAGATGATGATCTTCTTTCATACGGCTGATGGAGATGCATTGCAACAACTACAATTCCACATTCAGTTAGTCAAGCCAAACAGCGGCATCAGGAGCAGCGGAGTGTATCGCTGCGATGTCAACTTCATATTTGTGGATCGGGCATTGCATGGTTGTATGTTGTATGGTCCGTTCTGGATGACCAAAGTCACACACTGGAGACTTCCTTAATTTTCCATCTGTGCAGAATGAATCCGCATCTGCCATGGTTTGTGCAGTGAATGCAGTTTAGGGTGGACCATGAGCTTCGCGCAAGATCAAAACCAGGGATCTTCTGCGTTGGGTTTTTCATGAGATGTTTGATGATGATGATGACGTTGCACTGTATACGACCGTATAAATAATAACCCATGCCACTATTGTTAAAAACTTGCAAACATATCTTCACATGTAACCTTTCAAAAGGTGCGTTTGTGCGATTGAGATCAATTGCACAGCTGTGATGGCAAATTGTCAAGGGAAGTGAATAAATCATGGATGAATCGTGTTTCATATATATACAATATGTTTGCATGTAAATTAAAAAAGAACAACATTTTACTTTTGAAAATGAAAACAAACCCCCAGTGGATGCACTTAAAAACTTTTGCCGTCTGATCAATAGAACATCCAACAATGTTTGGATGTTCATCCTGCACAACAGGCATTTGCCACTAAGTGGCGTGTGTATACGTGCGCACACACGCGCACACAGACACGAGTACAACAAAGATCCCTCGTATAGCCATAACAGACTGTTGGGGCAAGTGCTGTTAAGCGAGTGCCTACAAATGTCGGCATGGCACACGAGGGGGTGAGTGTCAGCACGACGCGTGGACGCCTTTGTCTCCCTAGTGGCGATGTTTACACTCTGCACTAGGTACTCATTTGAGTTGACCTACGGAAGGCTCAGGACTGGTTTAGATAATCGTCACTGGTGCCGGCCTTAAGCGGGAATTGAACTCGGGTCCCCGCACACGTAGAAACACGCGCACACATACATACAAACGCATGCGCCCACTTACAAACACGGGCATACACGTACGCAAACACACTTGCATACAAAGTCAAAGCCCACATACACACACAGGCACGTGCACGCACGCACGCGCACGTACACGCGGTACTTCCAAGTTCCTCACATCATAGAGGTCCGTGGATAAAGGTGTTATTTTTGGCAGTGAAAAGGACGGATTTCATAACATGTTTTATAACGTGGATTCATTTTCAGCTAACGTGTTAAATTCGGCTGGGAATGGACGTGAAACATGCAAAAGATAAAAGCGCATGCCAACACCTCTGATTTGCCTTAAACGATAATGACGACGTCACGTCAGTCGACACGTCGTCGAATTAATCATCCAATCGTTACACGCGAAACTAAGCGGAACGACCTTAAGGCGAGTGGACAGTTGGCCTGCACTTGGGACGCTAGACAGGAGCGGAAGTTGTAGGAGACAGCGAATGCTGGCCGACGTTTTCTGTACCTTATTACGACAATTTGCAAAGCCCGCTACGGAAATTACCTTCTGCGGAATAATAACTGATGGGGGACGTACAGTGTCCTGCAAAGAGTGATCAATTCCCGGGCCGTTATAAACATAATTACGCTTTCTATTTAAACGGGAGTTTGCAAAGACTGTAATTATCATCAAAACCATCTTTCAGACTGGCAGAATAAAATAAAAATACAAAGTTAAAGGTACGCCTATTCCTATATTCCCTTTGCAGATAATCATTTCATAATTTTAGTGGAGAAATTAGCCTTTAAAATGACAATTAACAATTTGTAAAAAATAAAACAGGGACGCGTGACGCACGTGATTTTTCCACGTCGAAGGCGATTTATTGTGCCAGCACAGATTCCTGGCGCTAATTACCGCGCGTGGCGCCTCCACACAATTTCTTAACCTCGTGTTCAAAGGATCCCTCGTTGGGTTTTAACTCATCGGTATCATTTGCATAATAAGCAGCGAATTCGTATTTGGGTACGGTTGTATGTACGTTTTGTTTTTACAAGAGAATTCCTCCTAGACCACCAGCTTTGATAGACGAGGTGTTGGAATTTTTAGAGAAAACACTAGCTATTTTCACCCTATGTAATTTGGCTAATTCGTACTTATGGACCTGGGATGTTGCTTATCAGCTCGACCACTTTACATTTGCCTGGCGCAAGCGGTACAGGTCTGGTTTAAAAAAAACATTCAACTGTTTGGCCGGGCCGAGACCATCAACTTGCCACCCCTCGGAAGCCGGTTTAATCAGAGGGCGCTTGTGAAACCCAGATTCCACACCTCCAATTAGCATGGTTTGTGCATAACAAGTTCTACATACACACACAAACTAGCCAACTCAAGATCTTGGCGGTGTGAGGCTGATACGCAGGAGCCGCACAGCCACCATCAGAGGCGGATGGCCATGAAAGGGGGGGGGGGGGGGGGGCGGCGAAGCGGCACAGAATCAAGGGGGGCGCTCACCAGCTTCTTTCGCTTGTCTTGTTCCGTTGGCTGCTCCAGCTCCTCTCCGAAGTGAACCTCTTCCACGGCCATGATCAGTCGGCTTCCGGGGGAACGACACGCAATTATCACCGTCGGGAACAAAACGTTAGCGTCTAAAGCGAAGACGACGATGATGTCCAAAGACGATACGTGTTAAGAATTTATAAGAGGCAGTCGGGCAGCTCAGGGGTTTGGACAACTGAGCTGTCAATGCTGAGATTCTGGGTTCAAATCCAGGCTTCTACTGCCTGAGTTGATGGTCTCAGCCATTTCCACCAATGATTGCACAACAACAAAAAACATCGTGTGAAGTTATGTTTTACTTGATTTGACTAAGTGAAAAAAATAATTGTCTTGGCGACAATGCAATAAACATCCCGATAGCTGAGTACATGAGAAAGTCTCATCAACCCTGGTTCTTGATATGACGTCACTTGAAGGGATGTCAGAAGTAGTTCTCTGATATCACATTCCACATGCATTTCTGTGACATGAGGCTATGCATTGCTCTGCAAGTTTCAAGTTATTAATGTATTCTTTAACTTACGACATGACTTTGATAACACAATTGATATGGTGGCCAAAATAGCAATTTTCTTTTAAATAAGTCTTAGTCAAAGTGTCGCTATGCATGAATGAGCATTTAGGTGGTGGCTCATCCACATTGGAGATGGACGGATAAACTATCGTGTTTTTTTTGCAGGCATAGGGCTCTCTTCACGACGGCTGCTGTGCAAATGCAGGGTGGCCGCACTATCCTCGTGGTGGCGGGATATTAACTACCTTGCCTGGTATGCAGGAGGTCGTGAGTTTGATCCCGACCCTGACGCCTGCTGTGTATTTGAAGTTTGCACTTGTCTCTCTCTGTGGTCGTGGACATTTTTCTCTAGGTCCTCCGGTTTTTCCCTCCACATTTAGAATAAAAATGTGCTCAGTATTTGGCTGCTATAAATTTCCACCTAAGCCACTTCACTGGGCGATCATTCGTGTCCAGGTCGCTTCTGAAAAAAATAACTATACAGCTTCATGGGCCTTACCTGGTCAAATATAATTCGTTTAATAGTTTAATAGTCGTTTAAATCCCCACGCCGCCCCCTGCCACTTGGTCCCACCCCCACCTTACTCACTCTCTGTAGGCGCCTCCGTCCGGGTCTTCCATCATGATGTCGTGCAAGGCCTCGGCGCAGACGTTGACGAGGCCACAGAAGCGGTCCTGGACAATGCTGCACAACAGCGTCGGCTCAGAGTCGCACACACACGTGTGCGTGTGCGTTCCACACGAAGCCACCCATCGTTCCACCAACTCACGAGTCGCACACGCGCGATATACACGTACATACGTATGGAGAGTCACGCGAATGATTACAGATTATATATGCAATGATGCATACAATTATAGATTTAAACTTGTTTTTGATGCTCATGATAACACCCGTCGAATCATGATAATAATTTCATTTTATAAAGCGTCATTTATGCAATTGTGCATACAAATTATATTCGAATGAGATGCTAATGTTATATTTTGTGTTTGTCAGGCTAATGGCCAAAAAGAAAACATTTCCGGGAGAGATAAAAAAAATATATACAAACGATTGCAAAAAAACACAACACTCAAATATTTTTTTTACAAGCCTAGCATTCACAGACATCCAGTTTTAAGGTTATTGAAAAATATATATTTAAGGTGATTTTAGGAATACCACTACAGCATCATCCTGATTTCTCCAATACCATTGCAGTGACAAGTCAGCAATGAATTCTTGGTTCTTTCGGTAAAGTCACGTAGAAGGGAAATAATAAAATGTCGAAAATCTATTTAAACTATTTTTGTTGTCATTACCAGACGTGTAGCTACAAGATGAGAGCCGTTAAGATTATTGGGGTTGAATCGTCCTTTTACACGAAGGGAAGAAGTTCACTGAGGCATGGACGGACCAAACACTAAACGTGTAAATGTGCAAGTCAAATTGTTGCAATGTCAAATGAGGACTGAACTTGGCATTTTTGTATTTTAATAATTTTTGTATTTGTCGAGCTGGTAGAGGAAATTATACATTCCCATGGCAGAGGCAAGCATATCCATCGAACAAACCATCGATTTTATATGGCCGAGCAGAAAGCGTTTGCTACTCGCTGCGGAGGTTCAAGATTCAAATCCAGTGGCCCCCTTTGTCGTTACTGCAGTGGTGCAGTGCACAAACCAAAAGAACACCGTCCGCTTCTGCACAGTGGAAGTTAAAACATCCCATGACGCCGTTCGCAAGGGTGGGTGCCACTGTGCGCCGGTATCATCGTGGTGCAAATTTGAAAGAAAGAAAATTAGCTGCCAATTTCACTCAGTTGGAATTTACATAGCAATCAGCGCCCTCTACTGCAACACACTTGGGCAGGACCCTCAGTAAAAACAAGTTTCAATTAACTCTGGGAGGCTTTCCTGGGTTTAAACAACTGTATTCATACATAACTACAAAACGCCCCACAAAATGGTAACTATTTTATGCACGCTGGTGCATTTAAGATGCGGTAAAGCCGCATCCTAACCGCAGTGGGAGCGACGCTTAACAGCTATCTCCTTCGCAAGCCAAAATGAACTGTGGCCGATGTCTTTTAATTTCACCCTAAAGCAATGTGAAATATACCCTGCGGCGGTATCAGCATTTCTCTCCCTCTCCCTTCCTCTCCCGGCTGAAAGAAGACACGGATAATCTGATTGCATGCATCACCTGGGTGTGAATAATGTGAGTAATTGAGCCTCCAGTGTCTCCGCGCGTGTTTGTGTATGTCGTGCAGTGGGGGAGCGGTAGCGTAGAGGTTAGCGCACTGAGCTACAAACGCGGTGATCCGAGTTCGATTCCTGCTCATGACCGATAGCAGTGGTGAATATTTTAACCGGTCCTGGGCCTCCCCTAGGTTGACACGGCCTTAAATTAGTCGGTAAAGCGATGCGTAAACATCTGCACTGGGGAAACAGAGGCGGCCGGGCGTGGCGCTGGCCACCCAACTCCTCGTGTGCCGTGTTGGCCATCAAAGATGCTCGCTCACAGCACCTGCCAAGTCTGTTAAGGCTACGTGGGGGATCTTTGTCTTTGTGTGTACACATAATCCACGCAGCTTGCACCATTTATTTATTTCTATATAGTTGCTGAGCACAAGGCCCACAGGGTCAAGTGAGCAGCGGAAAAGCAGCACTATCTTGCACTTGAGCAAGATTGTTATCGTTGTTATTGTTGATAAAAGTGAAGATGGTGGGAGGAGGCAGTTCCAAAGAGGAGCAGTTCCGAGGGAAGAAGGCGAAAGAGAAGCGGATAAACATTGCTACCATGATGAGCCAAGAATGTCTGTGTGTAATGCATGTGACGTCACTCCACATGCCGCACCCCCCCCCCCCCCCTGTCATTAATATTCATGAGCGGGTGGATTTTTACACTCACGCAGAAGGTCGAGTGGAATTAATGTTTTTCCGCAAATTCGCTTAAGGTTTGATGTTTCTTTATCGAAAGAGAATCTAATAAATAAATATACACAGCAACAAAGTGGATTTGGTGCCTTTATTTATTTCTTCAGCACTTGAGACAAAAGGTAAGTCTAATTGATGCTTCTACATTATGGTAAAATAGACATGTCGGCGATTTTCCAGATAGTGTATCGAATTCCAATTTATTTTAACCCCAGCGACCGAAAGCAGAAGAGAATAAAGTATCAGAGCAGTGAATTTGAACAAATTGCAGGTGAGTCAAATACAGTGCTAGAGTGACATGAAGTGAGATGTTTTAAGACTTCGTTTTGTGCAAGAATCACTGCCATTAATACAGTGCTACCGTGAAATGCAGTGAAGTGTTTGATGACATACTTTCGTGCAAGATTCACTGCCATTACTCTGCAGAATTTTTTCGTAAATATTACAGCTTCCGTCCTAGGACGGGCAAACAAGCTCGTATTAAAATAACAATTCAAGAGCTACAATAGAAAAAATAGGATAGGCGCATGTTTTGGGCAAGTGGCGGCAGCTTGGACAGGCCTTCATCCAGAAGTGGATTGACCACGGCCGATGATGATTATTGTTTTGGGTACTTCTTCATCGTGGAAAAAAGGTTCATGTGTGAACTCTCAAATTTTTTTACGTGACACAACTCCAAGAGAAATTGGTTCAATATATCAACGCAAGTTAGAGACATCTTATTGACTGTTAAGAAAAATGAGTGGCCATGGGCAGAGCACACGTTGCCAGAAGGGATGATGGTCGGTAGTCGAGGCGAACGATGGAATGGCATCCATCATCATCATCATCGTAGTCTGCCATGGTCAATCTACTGCTGGATGAAGACCTCCCCTAGCCACCACCATCTCTCACGATCGAGCGATTAATGAGCCACCCAGCAGCTGCTGCACATGCGAGCTGATCTCATACCCCATCTCCTCGGTTAGGCATCCTCTCGGAAGGCGTTTTCTCCCTTGGTTACTGCCACTCGGTTATTAATCTTGACTATCGGTCATCGTCCCTGCCCAAGGCCATTTACTTTTACTTCACACTTTTAATTAGTCTACGACCAGCGTGCGTGCCACTCTCTAACTTAATTCACATCGAAAAAAATGAGCCACACCTAAAGCAGAAACCCTGCGCATATGTACAAAACACAAGTTTTGTTTACACAAAACCTGAATAAATCAGTCTGGTGGACAATCAATTAATCCCCTTTGAAAATTACGCATATTACGTGCGCATAAACCTTGGGCGGACTAGCAATGAGCACGATCATTTAATTGCCTTTTTAGCTTCGGTCCGATACGGGCGGCAGGCATTAATCAGCCCGGCGCCACGGCGCTCGACATTCAGAAATGTAAATGAGACGAGGGAGTCGCAACCACCACCATTGCTACCACCACCACCAGCACCACTGCTGCCGCCTCCGCAAGCCCACGGCTGCTGCTGCTGCGCTGCGCTTCACGGCGCCGCACGCGCAAGCGCCCCGTACCTGTTGTCCGTGGGGAGCAGGGAGGCAAGCGCGAGCGCAGACAGCTTGCGCCTCCCTGGCTGCGTGATGTTGTCCATGCGGTCCACCCACATGTCCATGAGGGAGCCCAGCAGCTGGTCCGGCTGTGAAGCGATTAGGGAGGCGAGCGCTTAAGCGTAGCGCAAAACAAATGTGGAATCGCTCGCCCGCTTGCTGCGTAAGCTTTCGCGATGTGGTTTTTGCGTTGTTGTGCCGCGTCTTATTCGGAGATCACATCCTGACGTTCTGCTCCCACGTGCTTGCAGTTTCCTCGTTTCATGAAAGCAAAACGTCGGATGTCGTGCCGAACAACGTGCGGTACAACAACAACAGCGTGTCAGAAGAGCGACAACTCAAATTGTCTGCGTGACTCAACAGGACGAATTACACGTGGGAGAGCAAAGCCAACTGGGAGTCTTTTGTATCGCTAACTTGCTCGCTTGCTCGCCTGTCCGTTCTTTTATGGTGGAAGCAGTCAAAAGGCGAGGGCAAGGCACCCTGAACTCTCTGGTTTATACAAAATGAAATGGTTTTTTTTCGTCGTAAAAATCCATTTTGATCGTGCGAGCCTGAAAACTGGATTCGAGCCTAGGAACTCGGCGGAGCTGGCTTGATGCTCTGACCTTTGCGCGACCTCTAAATCAAACAACTCGACAGAGATGATGAACAAGGCACTGCCTTCACCTCTAGACCAAGCTCCATGTTGGTGACAAGAAGTCGGTTGCCACCCCTTTTGGGAACACTCGCAGATGAGTGCATTGCCCCCCGCGTGTTAGAGATCAGCCTGTGGAATACGACTTCACAGAATTACTTCTGGGATGCTTTCAAGTGACCTCTTACCCACACTGGGAGGACACTGCATATTAAAATACACATTGCTGTTGATGTGTTCTTTGCATAGTAGTCCAACTAGTGTTTAGTTTTATTCTCAAATCTGGATTTTTTTTTCTGAAACTTCAAGTGAAAAACCAAATGTATTGATAACCATGCCATATTAGCACACTACACTCATATAACCCTGCTTTTAGGGTTAGCGGGGTTGGCTATGAATGGTGCGAAAGAAGTTCAACATGCAGTAAACCCTCTCTATCCGCGAGGGTTACGTTCTTGAAAACGCTCATGAATGCAGAAACCTTGTTCCAATGGGAAAAATTTGGATACATTGGGGGGAAATGGTAAGTGTTTAATAACAATGACTTCAATTAATACGTAATAAATTATTAAGACAATGTGTTTTTTTATTACCTTTGATAATGATGATTTGACGTCGATGGAGATGGTGGAGATGGTGAGGAATTGAGGATGACTCCTCGGGGAGATGCAGTTGTTTGATAACAATAACGCACAGTTGTTATCATTTTAGCACGGCTGAAAACTGGAATCGAGTCTAGGATTCTCAGCCATGTTGGCTTGGCGCGCTCACCTCGGAGCCACCCGGTCTCCTTTGAAACTAAAACCATCGTGAAACCGGAAACACCAAGAGACAAGGCTCCTCACCTCTTGGCCCAGCTCCATGCCGATCTGCCCGAGCAGGCCCGAAAAGTACGCAGGGTTCTGGAGGATGATTCTACCAAAGATGCCGAGGTACGTGGCCATCACAACCGGATACCTCTGATTGGGGCGAGAAGCACGGGGGGAGGTGGGGGGACACAAGGGGAGGTCACCTTCCCTGCGCTCGACAACACACGCTGCTGCGACGACAACCTGCCGCCGCTGCTGCTGCTGCTGCTAGAACGTATCACAACGTCCCCCCCCCCTCTCCCATGTGTGCTCGTCTGTGGTATCACAAGCAATCAGAGCGCTTTTTATGCACGAGAAAGAGGGCTTTATCAAGTCCATTGTTCGGAATTATTCACAGCCTTCGATATAACAATTAAGTGCCAATTAAAGAGGGTTGGTTAACAACAACGCCTACGTAATTCTGCGATGATCTGGTTTACGTGGAGAACGCTAATTGCGGGGCTTTTGTAATCACATTCGAACAGGGTGTGTATACGCTGGTACGTCAAACATGTTAATGTATTTGGCGATCTACGGATGTTCTCTCACCACGGTGAATTTCAAATCAGGAAGGGGGAGATGGGATGGGCAGGGGGGGGAGGGTTGGATGTACAGGAGACGGCGTTTGCGGTTTGCAAATTTGCGCTTGACAATTATCAAAGACAAAAGAGAAAGCCATGCGCTGGAGTGGATGAAAGAAAAGGATCAGTCTGGGCACCGATTCCAGCCAACAAAGGCGGTCACTGCATCGCTCACTTTCAGATGTGCTTCTGCAGCCGTCTGGAACGCAGTTCCTTCTGATATTAGGAAGCCACTGGAGCGATGCACTTTCAAATCTATATATTTAAAATTAATTTCTTTTGAACTGCTTTCTGTGTTTAGTTTGTTGTCCTTCCCCCGCACCTCCGATTCGCATGGTTGGCTACGTACGGTGTGACAGAAGTTCAACATACATACAGGCAGAGCAAAAAAAACGACTACATACAAATGCCGGCATATATATATATATATTTGTGTACGTATGTTCTATATGAAGATTAAAGCTTCGAGTCCCTTACCTCCCCATCCAGGATCCCTTTGAAGATGCTGGGAAGGAGTGGGTGGAAAATCTGTGGCCCTGCTACTGGGTGCACTTTGAGAATGTTTTCAATGATCTGCAAATGACAAACACAACAACACAAAAACAAGGCTCCTCCATATAGTCTGAACAGACTGTTTGGGGCAAGTGCTGTTAGCGAGTAGGACCTGTGAAGGCCAGGACGGCACACGAGGGGGGGGTGGGTCTCTGGCACCACTCCCGGCCGCCTTAACTCTCCCTTCGTGTTGATATTTACACATTGCACTGGGTACTTGAAAGTGTGAGGCCGAGTTGACCTAGGAGAAGCCCAGGACTGGTTCAGAAAATCGTCACCGGTGTTGTCCGTGAGCGGGAATCGAACCCGGGTCGCCGGGTTCATAGCACAAAAATCGTTGCACAACTGCTCATCGCGCACACACACCAACACATACACACACGTACGCGTGCCGCACATGCGTGCAAATGATGTGCACACCGCAAGACCAAAGGTGTTTTTTTTAGAAAGACAAATGACTGGAGCGGTTAAAAGCAACGGAGCAAATAATTTCTAACCGTATCTTAGAATTCTTTTGATGTCTCCCTTTTTTTTCAGTACAAACATCAGTAGCCCTTCCGCCCCCCCAAACCCCCCATACTTTCTGCCCTTGACATTTGGAGCAACAAAAAAATAAGCAGATGCACAAGGCTTAATTGACTCCCTTATTGTTTCCAATAATCGGATATTTCGAATAGACCGGCAGACTGACCGCGGTCCGACCCTCAAGTGCGAATGGCGATATGCAGATTTGAATCATGGAAAGAGCTTAAACTTGAACTCAACAATTTTTTTCATTTTACCAGGTTAGGCCCACTGAGCTACATAGCTCTTTTGCAGAAGCGACCTGGCCACAAATGATAGCAGCCAAATACTCCAAATGAGGCAAAAACGCAAGGACCTAGAGAAAAATCCACGCAACCAGGGAGAGAACATGTAAACTCCAAATATACAGGCAGTGTAAGGGTCGGGATTGAACCCACGACCTCCTGTACACCAGGCAAGGTTGTTAACATCTCGCCATGGGCGCCTGGTTTTGAACCACGTCGCAGTCATTCTGTGTGCTGGCAGAATGACAACTTTAAAAAAATGGACCCGTCACGTTTTATGATTACGGGGGATGGATCAATATTGTTTACAGTTTTATTCGGGTTGCACAAAAATCCACTCCGGTATGCAGCGTGCGCTTTGCTGACAAATGCACTAGTTTTGATGCATTTCCTGAAGACAACACACTGCCAAAGATTTCCTTGGTGACAGACCAAAATTCATAATTGATGTTATCAAAGCAGCTGGAGTTCTAAGAAATAAGCGACAGTGCCTCTTCGCTTTGTTTTGCATTCTTCTGAAAGGAATTTATTTCGTTTCCGAGGTTGTGAAAACAGGTGCACGCAGCCTTGCCAACAAACATTGCCAATACAACTTAAGCACCGTCAGGTTTGCAGGTGCACTCCCTCAAAGACTTAAATCCATTCCCCAACCATTCACTTCGGACAGTTAAATCAACTTTCACGAAGGGCAGAAAAGCAGTGGGCCGTTTCTAATGTCCCTCTAGGAGTCCCATTGCCTCTGGCCAAGCCTCCTGGACAAGACTACATGTCCATATGGAGCACAATGATCCGCGAGTACAAGGATGAATACATTTAATATAAAATGTACCCAATTACACTTAACCACGGTCATCGATGTCACGGTTATCATATATATATGTGGATGCAGATCTTCTCTGCATTCCCAGGTTAAGGCTTCGGTCGATGGGTGACCGAGATTGTTCCCGTGTTGCCCCCAGGATATGGAACGGTCTTCCACGAGATATCAGGATCTCTGAATCTGTGGACATTTTTTTAAAATGTGTCTTAAAAGCTATGTATACGCTTCCACTGATTAAACTTGAAGTTCATTTACTAAATGGAATTGTGAAATGTATTTGTAATATAATAAGTTTAATGCTGAGTGTCTGCTGCTGATGTGTCCTCTACAGCGCTTTGAGATCCTTGATAAAAAGCGCTATATAAATGGAATTATTATATATGTAATAATTCAGAATTTCCAACAGACCAAACAATCCAGATTAAGTCAACCTTTGCTGAGTGAGATACCACTCATTCTCCTCCAGTGTCCCACACAGTCCAGGTGTCCCTTATCCCCAGCCGTCCGTACTGTCAACTCCCTGTCTCCGTGTCCAAGTCCAGGCTACAGACAATCCTCTTCTCTACCTATGACTCACTGCCTCTCTCTCTCTCTCCATAGATCAAATAAATATGCTCACTGTTCTGACCAATATCTTGAGATGCGGTCACATTTGGATGCTGTATAAATCCGCACTCTATGGGAAATGTACTGCAACAGAGGAGCAATAGCATCACTCGCACAGTTCAATGAGCCTCCCGTAATGCAGTATCACATCCATGCGTGTATTGATGAATATATTCACTCGTAATATTTATTTATACTCGAGAAATCCGATGAGCTATAAAGTTATTTATCACTGATTAAACACAGAAATGAATGAATTGCAACCGATTCTATGCTCAGGATATGTGCATTTATCAAGGCCTGTGATCACACGAGACTAACGTTTCCAAACGTCCCGTAAAGGACACGTATGTGCCAAGCAAACACGTGACCTGCACTCCTCGGGAACGAGAGGATCGTTTTTTCAGAATTAGCAACACCATGCCTCTAACTTTTACGCGAGTTCAGCCCCTTCTGTCACCGCAAAGGATTCTTTACACTCGGTCGACACTCACATAATCTTTGTTTGCATTACTATTTGAATACCACGGTGGCGAGATGTTATCTCCCTCTCCCGGTATGCAGGCGGTCGTGTGTTCGATCCGGACCCTGACGCCTGTATATTTGGAGTTTGCATGTCTCTCTCCACGTGGTCACGTGGATTTTTCTCCAGGTTTCAGAAACGTGCGTTTAGATTATTTGGCTGCTATGTATTTCCACACGATAAGCCGCCTTCTTGAGCTATCATTTGTGGCCTGCTCGCTTCTGAAAAAAAGCTACGTATGTATGTTGAACTGCTTTCGCACCGCACGTAGCCAACCGTGCTAATCGAAGGTGTGGGGGAAGGACAACAAACTAAACACAAAAATCAGTTCTAAAGAAATTCGTTTTCAATCTAGATTAAAAAGTGGAAAGCTTCAGTGGCTTCCTAATATCGGAAGGAGCGGCGTTCCAGACGGCCGAAGCACATCTGAAAGTGCGCAATGCAGTGACCGTCTTTGTTACATGACGAGCCAAAAGCCGCTGCAATATCGCTCAGTGGGGGCCTTACCTAGGAAAATAAAAAAAATCTTTAAAAATTTATATATAGTTCAGTGAAAGAAACAAAATTAGGATGGTGCCGAGGTGAAACCTGCCAAATGGAATATATTTTTTCTATTTGAAAGTCCTATTTGACCCTCTGTAAGTAAAGGTTTTCCCCACACCTCTTCCAGAGCCCAGCAATAACGGCTACGATTTTAGCAGGGAGGGGGGGGCTTGCGGACCCCGCACGCGACCTGCCCCTCGCGCTCTCTCGTGCACCGCTCCACATTCAAAAATGGAACTTCACGTCAAATCTTCACCTCCGGTAGGCTCAAGGATACAATCGTAGCGCTCGCAGCTGGCACAAGTTCAAAGGATAAAAAAAACCCAGACTGATCAAAGGAGTGGCTGATTCATGTTCTTCCCTACCTAGCATATGTGAATGCGCTCGGACAGCCAATAAGAACAGCTTTTACCGGCGCACCGGAATCTCATCCGTACCGATGAGATCACACCGCCTTTTTATTAACCCCCAGGGCAATCAAATTTAAATCACCCCCCCCCCCCCCGCATTGATAACGTGTGTAATTTTTTCTTCGTGGTCTCCTAACACGATCAGAATGAATTACGATCAAGCAACCTGTTTAACGTTACGCTCGTTAAAACTAATTTCTTGAGAACTGCTTTTTCTGGATGATGAATGCTGTACACGTGGTGTAATTCGTCTTCGATATTGATGCTTTTGTCGCGCGCATTTTTGTTGTTGTTGCTGTACTGATGCAGTAACACGGATCTCCCGTGTAAAACATTCGAGAAACTAGCCTAATGGGATAACACATTAAACACACTCAAACTCAATTGAAAGTTTAAACGTGGCTTGAAGGGACACAGATACAACTTCTCTGGCGAATATAGGCTTCTTTAGAAGAGCTTTCTTGTGTTTAGTTTGTTGTCCTTCCCCGTCGCACCTTCCGATTCGCACGGTTGGCTACGGACCTAATAAGACTTCGCAGTTCTGCCGGGCGCAGCGGCGGCCGTCGGCAAACAGCGCCTCCGTCTCGTGAAACCCGAGCGGAGGGCGCTGCACGCGGAGGGCGCTGCACGTGACGGCTTTGAAGCGCCCCGCCGAGCTTGCGGACAAACAGCGCTCTGCCTTATTTCCGTTATTTACAAAACGCGGCGGCTTGCAAGCATCGCAGGCAGGCTTGTTTGCACGCTGATGTTTTTTATATTTCTCACAACATAACTGTATGTACATGTCTTTAGCTTGGGTCAGATCATTATATATATGCATATTGTATATGTAACCCTTCCCCATCTTTGTTCACACAATCTTCACCATCAGCCACGAGTGATCCAGTGGTGGATGAAAGCCTCAATGTGCCATCACAGTCTCTTTACGGTCCTGCCATACAAACACTTCATCTAGATCCTGCACATGGGCCGGCTTCATCGCTCAGTCCCCACGAGTTCTCCCTTTGCCTGCCATTCCCTTTGCCTGCCATGGTTAGTCTCGACCCCCGGCGCTCATCCCATCCAGCGACGCGTTCTGCCCAGGTCTGCTTACTTTTCTCCGACAGTTAATAGATACAACAGACACACGGAGATAGATAGGTGACAGAGAAACAGAGAGAGCCAAAGACGTAAAGAGAGACGCTCGAGCCAGATGCGGCAGGGAAACACAGGAAGAGACAAACACACACGACACAAATAGACAGAGACACAGAGACATGGAGATATAGACAGAGACTGATAAAGACATGGAAAGTGACACCAAGTCAGACATGGAGCAACCCAGGGAGACACTGCGATAAAAAGCGACAGGCACAGAGAAGTGTGAAGGCCTCTAAGGAGACGGGGGGCTCGGTGCGCAAGTGTAAGTTCCACACGCGTGGAGACGGCAGTGCTGACAAGGACAAACCCGGGAAACGAGGCCACAGTGAAACATTCCAAACATAATAATAAAAAAATCAATAGTAACGCCACCTTCACCGAGCGCAAAAATCCTGACTAGCTATAACACTGTGTGCACCACCTTACGTTCCCCCCATTAATTCTGCGCCAAGTGACGGGCTCCATAACTTTAATGCAAACAGTTTGGGTCACGCTTGGCCGGATTCCGTTTGCTTAATGGGGGCTCTTGCACCATGACCCGAGTGTCGGTGTGAGCAAGGGCCCGGGCTACAACACCCCACCCCCTACCCCCTCCCCTCCACCCTCCCCTCGCCCGTCGATCACTGCCAGCTTGGAATGCCATTTCTCCATGGCCAGCAATGCATTTGTCAAGCGGGACTGACGGCGGCGGAGTGACTCGCTCACTCGCTCGTGCGTCCGTCCATCCATCCGTCCGTCGACCAGGCCACTGCAGTGCGGCAAAAGTCAAGGGTTCTCTCCCCCCCCATCACCCCGTCGCTGTAGCTCGCAGAGAGACGCACACACTCAAGAGGTTCCGCGTGTCGGGACGGCTACAGGGACCAGTCTAATTATAGTGGGGACACGGCCCCCCCTCCTCCATCCATCGTCTCTGGAGTGGCAAGTGGGGGGGTGGGGGGGTGGGGGGAGGGAGGTTCTGTCTCCCCCTCTCCCTGCTCGCCCTTGTCTCGGATAAGGAGCACAACTGGTCGCGAGGCGTGCAAGAATTAAATTGATTGTCACGATTCGAGGTCACGATTTTGATTCGAGAATGCATTCATTTTCCATCCCCTTTGTAGCTGTCTGTTTTGTAAGTCACCTTTATATTGGTAGGAATTTTAATAATTTTTCAATCCTTCCCACATTTTATGGAATGCCACGAGCCAGGGTCACAACGATTTAAATTATTATTTTTTGCCTCATTTTTGTGTCTCTGAATGTCTCGCCCGTCTTGTTTTCGTTCCAGCCATTATTAGCCTAAACTTTACATCTCCACAATATTGCACACATCGCAAATAACATTTTCTGCATGTTAAGTCTCCACAATGAGCGAGTTGCACGGGATGGTGGCAGAACGAGCTGATGAGTGGATGAGTGAGCAAGTAGGTTAGAGAGATGAGCGAGCGAGCGGGTAACTGAAAGGAAGAATGAGTGAGAGAGCAGGCGAGCTGGTGAGCAAGTGAGCGAGCGAGCAATTGGGTGAATGAGTGACACAGAATGTGCGCATGAGCGCGTGCGTGCGTGCTACCAAACAAACGACAAAACTGGTGAGCAGGTGGGCAGAACAGAGCAGAGCGAACGATTGCAATTAAGGGAACGGGACAAGCACGTACACGTAGAGTGACGGACACACCACACTCACCTTAAGGATGTGCACCTGCCCCTCGGTGGTGATGTCGGCCTGCAGGTCGCAGAATGCCTTGCACAGCGTGGCCCCGTAGCTCTGCGGGGACGCGGTAACATTTACATGCGAGCATTCATCATCCAGCAGAAGGCCCCCGAGGTTACCATTACCATACGGCACAAAGGCAGATGACAGCTCAAGGTTCCAAGAACAAGCCAACCACTTGGGCTTGCAAATCGCGAAGAGCCGTCGGTTCCATCCTGGCAGCATTCTTGCCTCCATCGCAAAGACGCGACGATACGATCACGTTTCGATTTTGTATATGGACACGCTGAGTGCGCGCGTGTGCGTGGGAGCAGTAGCGTAGCGGTTAGCGCACTGTGCGACGAACCCAACATCCCGAGTTCAATTCCCGCTCACGGCCAACACCCGTACGTCGACTCAGCCTAAAATTAGTACCTGGTACAGTGTGTAAACATTGCCACTAGAAAGACAAAGGCAGCTGGGCATGGTGCTGGCCACCCATCGTGTGCCGTGCCGGTCCTGATAGGTGCTCGCTAACGGCACTTGTCCCAACAATCTGTTAAGGCTATACGGGGGATCTTTGGTCTTTGTTTTTTGTGTCCCAGGATGTCCAACACGAGTTTGATAAAAAAAAAAAAATTCACGACCAGATGTTCTGCCACACTGCTCCAATAAAATCAGTCACTGCACTGAGGTTGTGTTAAACCGTATGGGATTTGAGTTCACAATGAGGTCACTCAACTAACCTTCCCCCCCTCGCATTATTTGGCACGAATCAGGGCCGTAAACCAATTCAAGGATTGATTCGCTTTCTTGTTGCGTTTTTACAGTCTCGTTTGTAGAGTTTTTTTTTTCAGTTTATAACGTCTCATTTCTAAAGTGTGTATATCATTGGCATTGCTGTAATGTAAGCACATTACATGCATAAATCCAAGGATATGCATTCTTACGCACGCAACATGCTGCATATTATCGTCTTAAACCTCAATGTTAATCCATGCATCAGCCGCACACCGACCCAGGCATATACCCAGACATACACAAATCCATGCACCCAGTTATATAATGAGAGATTTTGTCTTTGCCTTCACTGCAATACAAGCTGCGTGTAAAGTGCCCCAGGAATACAGTATTGTGCGAACTACATATAAGCTAATGGGAAGGCATTAAGGCAATGTTTCTCAACTCCATTCCTGGAGACGGACCCGATAGCAGCCACGCAGCGCGTGCAGTGGCTCATTCTGCACATGGGTAGAAGGGATTGGTAAATCAGGAAAATGCGGACCGCGGGTGGTTGGCGAGGTCTGGAGTGGAGAAACGCTGTCGGAAAGGACACTCATCTCACATCCTGCGTGGGAGGAGAGGTGGCACAGCAGTTAGCGCACCGAGCGAGCTGTAAATCGGGCGACCCGAGTTCAATTCACAAGCCGTGTAAAACAGTAGCGGCAAGTGAAAAATGATCTAGAACAATAAAAAAGTATATATTTTACCAGACAAGGCCCATTGAGTTTTCAAGCTTTTTTTCAGAAGTGACCCGGCCACAAATGATAGCTCAACGAAGTGGCTTATCACGTCCAAATTTATAACAGCCAAATACTCTTAACGCATGTTTCTAAACGTGGAGGGAAAATCAAGAGGACCCGGAGAAAAATCCACGCAACCACGGGGAGAACATCCAGACTCCAAATGTACAGGCCTCGGGGTCGGGATCGAACCCACAACCTCATGGACACCAGACGAGGTAGTCAACATCTCGCCACAGTGGCGCTCTGATCTGGTCCCATCCCCTTTTCCTCCACCAACCCGCACAGACCAGCGTGGTGAAAAACGGTCAAACAACGCCTGTGACTGACACTGCATGGGGCGGGGTGGGGATACCAGGCAGCAGGGGATTGACAAGGAGGGGGGGATGGGTGTGGCGGTAAACAGTAAATAAAACATAGCTCTCACCTCCAGAAATTCGACAGGAGCCAAGTAAGCGTAGGCCCGCACGATCTGTAAACACATCTGCATGTTCTCCGAGCCCAGTTCTGCAAACAGCAGGCAGGAGCAAGCGCATCCATCCATTCAGTTTCCGTGGCGCCGTAGTAACGCGTGTGCCTCATGGCAAGAGGAACCTGGGTTCAATTCCAGACTCGGGTGTGCCTGTCTATGTGGAGTTTGTGTGCTCTCTTGCTGTGCTGCATGGGCTTCCTCCGGGTTCTTTGGTTTCCTCCCATTAATTAAAAACAAAAAGCATACACTGTAACTGGCATTGGCCAAACATCCCAATGCTAAAGAAATCACCTGAAAATGACTCAATTGTAATTACACGGAGGGATGTCGCCCACTTCTGTGGCAAAACTTGACAGAACCCTTTAAATATATGAAAATAAGTGTAAAGCGCAAATAATTAGGATGAGTTAGTCACTTCAGATGGTTCTGTCGTAATAGGCAAAGAGGGTTAGAGAAGCTGTCGAGACGAACGCGACATATCCTGCGAGGACAAGGTAATTCACGGGGGAGGTCCGTCTATAATAATACCGCGTCATTTAAGGGCATCGGTCAATCACGCGGCGTGGCCTGAGCTGGTGGGGCCATGTGACGCTGGGTTGCATCGCTCACGGCACAAGACCGTGAGAAGTGGAAAGGATTAGGGTTTTCCCAAATGCGCCGGTGACACGGGGCGGACTAAGTATGGGAGTTTCATGGCCTCAATATAAAATTTCAAATTTGTGAAGGCTCGGGACAGCGTAAACTTTACACTTTTTTTTTGGCCAATTTATATTCATGGGCCTGCCGTTTGCATTGCACCGGCTTCATTACACTGCCCAAGAGGAACACAATTGGGTTAAATGAAATTAATGGGCACGCTTGCTACGAAATTGCAAAAGTAATGATGATGATGAATGTCGAGGTGCTGATAAGTTTCCATGCATTACTGACAATTTATGAGAAATTAAACAATGAACGCTAGCACACACCCGTATGTGTGCACACACACCCGTATGTGTGCACACACACCATCCCACCTATAACATAATTCAGAATGTCATTCAAGTACTGCACGCATTGCCTCTGCGTACACAGACCGGAGCACGACGTTGGCAATGCGTACTTGATTGTACCTATTGTAAGTTTGCTCTCAATTATCGCGAACAATAGCTGTCTAATGAGCAGTTAAACACCGGCAGGTGAGCATTAATGAAGCGAAGCTGCTGCCTGGGAATACTCTGTCAGCAGAGATGTGGCGAACTGAGCACATTACTTATGCAGCATCTGGAATCACCCGCATGCAGCAATAAAAATTGTTCCAAGTTTTGTTGTTGTTATATGGATCCTTGCGGTTCAATCGCCGGTTCACGTGGGGGATTTTATAGAGGCCAGGATGAGCTTCACCCCTTACAGGTTTACTTACTAGAACACTAAAGCTCCTGGTCTTTACAAAAGGGTAAAGGTGCAACCTTGCGACTGCTCGCTCACACCACTGCTGAAAGGAGCCTCCACTCTTCAAACTGGTGGCCCACAGGTCAAACGTGGCCCACAAATGCTCTCGTAGGGGCCAAACGAGCTACAGCCTGCCTAGGGATATGGCTCATATCCGGCCAACTGAAAACGCAACAAAGAGAAAACGAACAAATTCTTGAGTCTTATCACGACCCTGAATGTGGAGACTTCATTAAAATTCGGACAACATTTGATCTGAGAGTTCCTCGGTCAGTTTGAGATTTTTTTTAATGTCTTGAGCTTTGGGTCTCTCAGTCTGAGCAAGAATGGGTGGGTGCGAATCTCGATCCATCGTGCTGAGGACTAGGTCGAGACGGGTGAGAACGCGTCGTACGATTAGTCGCATCCGCCGAACGCCGGGTCCCTGTGGAGAGTGCGGCGTACCAAGGATGGCCGGCATGTTGTGGAAGATGTGCAGCAGCTCAGCCATGACGGCAGGACAGTTCTCCAGTGTCATCAACCTGGCAGCGCGACAGCAGACGCCATGCCGCACGTCAACAAGCCACACGCACCGGCCACGCCACAGCAGCCAAACCCCGAGTGACAGGGTAGGTTCAGTGTTGAGACTCTGATGAGAATCAAATAAAGGACTTCACATCGTTCATATTCAGTCTGCTCACATTTTCAGCAATGGCTCTTCATCAGGACCTATGCAGAAAACCCTCACGCCACTTTTGAGTGAGCGCTGACATACAGTGCTCCTTATGTAACGACTGACACCTGCCACGCCAATGTAGAAATTTCACGACTGGCATTAAAGAGGTAAATGGTGGTTGAGGAGCAGAGTGTTACCCTCATTTGATCGGAAAACTGATTTTACATTTTGATATCAGCGAGGCTGATGTTTTGGGAAATAAGCCTTCTTTATAGCGCAGACGCCCAGAATGTCACCCAGCTGCATACTCTACGGCTATAAGGCAGCATTAATCACGGGGGGGGGGGGGGGGGGGTGAAAAGGTTTTTGCAAGGTCTGTGTTTGTGCGGCAGGGCAGACCTTTCCTTAATCTCTATTTTAATCCGCACGCTCGGGAGATGTGCAGAGTCTTAAGAAAACAAAAACCGAGCATTCAACATTTGCTCTCAAAGAATAATTTCCAGCGGATTAGACCACGGTGTCTATTTATTTTCTCAGCTCAAAATTTAGATATAAGACGTAATTCTAGTTGTGTTATTAAGATTCTGTTAGTGGGAAACCAAAAAAGAAAGGAGACATTTCTTGCGGCGACTAACGAAAAGCGGGAAATGGATGGCCACACGCACATCTCAGTCCCGACGTTATTTATCTTTGCAGCTAATTGTAAAACAGGACGACTTCGCAAACAGACCATAAAACAAACGCATGCATCCGCGAAAACCGACACCCTGCGAAACAAATTCACGAACCTCCGCAGACAACCAATAGGAATTGTGCGGCGCAAAGCAACAAAAAAAGGTAAAAATAAATTTGCAGTCAAGGCCAGCTCGGGCGACGATCAATCTGGAAGATTTGCAATGCGGCCATGCGGCGGGGAAACATAACCGAAATGCGGCTAATGTTTGGGAGCGCGCTTCAGGAGCGGAAGAGTAATAACGGGGCAAAAAGAGGAGCACGGCGCTAATTAAATTACGCCCGCATTACCTACAATGTCACTTTAATGCCGTGGTTGTAAGCGCGGCTAATTAATTTGCGGAAGGAAGGCCAAGTGAACGGTTAATATCGCGAGGAGTGCCGACACCCTAAATAATCAGACCCCCCCCCCCCGCGGTCCCCACCACCACCCCCCCAGAAACCCGCGCCACAAGCCTTGCGGCTCTTGTGGTCTTTCGATCCCAGCAACACACACTCACTCACCCACCCACCCAGCCACACTCACTCACCCACCCAGCCACACTCACTCACCCACCCAGCCACACTCACTCACCTACCCAGCCAAACTCACTCACCCACCCAGCCACACTCACTCACCCACCCACCCAGCCACACTCACTCACCTACCCAGCCAAACTCACTCACCCACCCAGCCACACTCACCCACCCAGCCACACTCACTCACCCACCCAGCCACACTCACTCACCTACCCAGCCAAACTCACTCACCCACCCAGCCACACTCACTCACCCACCCACCCAGCCACACTCACTCACCTACCCAGCCAAACTCACTCACCCACCCAGCCACACTCACCCACCCAGCCACACTCACTCACCCACCCAGCCACACTCACTCACCTACCCAGCCAAACTCACTCACCCACCCAGCCACACTCACTCACCCACCCAGCCACACTCACCCACCTATTTACTACCCAGCCACATAGACAAAGATGCCCGCATAGCCTTAACAGACTTTTGGGGCAAGTGCTGTCAGCGAACACCTATGAAGATTGGCACGGCACACGAGGCGGGTGGCCAACCCCACGCCCGGCCGCCTTTATCTCCCTAGTAGCAATGTTTCCACACCGAACCAGGTACTAATTTGAGGCTGGGTCGACGTAGGGGAGGCCCAGGACCGGCTCAGATGATCGTCACTGGTGTTGGCCGTGAGCGGGAATCGAACTCAGATCGTCAGGTTCGAAGCACACTCACCTACCCACCTACCCAGCCACACACATTCACCCTAGCCACACTCGCTCACCCACCGACCTATCCATCCACACACATCACGCACTAACCCACCCACCTACCCGACCACACACATCACGCACACTCACCCAAGCTGTACGTGCAATCACACCCGCTCAGCCCAGCCGCCCCTAGCATGCCGATACGCGGCCAGATTGACAGAAGTGATGCGCAAGCGGCGTCAGCGTGCGGGTGACCGCTGGGCCCATGCGCCGACGGTCGAGACAGGTGCCCCCCAACCCCCCCCCTCCTCCCCACCCCCTACCCCACCCCCCATAGCACACGCCGCGCCTAATTTCACAAGTGTCAATCAGCGTTATATCATCAGCTGCAGCTCACCGCCCCCGCGGGAGCAAGGTCGCCCGGCGAAGCTTGCCTCCCCATGTTAATTACGCCATTAGCAATCCGTCCGGCGAGCGCCCCCCCCCCCCGTTCCATACAAAGCCCTCTCGCCCCCCCCCCCAACCCTCCCTTCAGGTGTGACTTACATGTTCCGCTCCAATTAAATTAGCGCAACTTAATAAAAAAAGTTGAGCAATTACTTGCTAGCAAGCAGCGATTTTCAGCCGAGGGTTATTTTTTTACGCATCATTTGGGGGGGGGAGGGGGGGGGTTCGGGCAGGACGAGAGTTGCTTCAGAGGACAATGGTGGTCTGGCGGGCCGTGGAAAACGACGGGAGCGGCGGCGGCCGAAGGTGTGGACACGCCCGAGCGGACGTCCGTTGCCAAGACGTCCGCCGCCACCGCGGAGATGGAGGCCAGAACAAATTGGCACGTGTGCGGGAGCCAGGCGGATTGGTGGGGTCGTGAGACCAATCCGACTCGTTTGTGGGCGACAAGGCGAAGAGACTCACTCGAGTGCCTCATACATCTGAGTAGCTCAAGTGCTGGATAGGGACACACGTACCAGCCTCGATACTCACCTCCTATTACTACGGTTGGCTGACTACGTATGGTGCGAAAGAAGTTCAACAGACATACAACCTGCGAGGCGAGAGAAAACGTGCTCCTCTTCACCAACACGCAATGACCAGCGTGGTGAAGTATGGTCAAACAACCATACACACCTCCCCCCCACCCCCCCTCCCCTCCATCCACAACCAACGCACCTAAAATGACTCAACACAAATGTACTATGGATTAGACCAATCGGAGTTATTTCTCCTGCTTCTCAATGGAAGCCCGGTAATTGTTATCGTGTCCCAGGTAGATCCAGCGTCAGCACTGGGCCCCCTTTCTCTGCGCCGCGAGCATAATTGACCCGACTGTTTGCTTAGAAGAGAAGGCAAGAGCGTACACGCGCGGGATATTTAACCAAATGCCGGCCTAATACTGTGTCTACAAACCGGGGCTCCTGTTTCTCTCTTAAATATCACATGCTCGCACGCGCGCAGGCGAGAACGCCAATACCACCACCGCCGCCACCACCACAAGCGAATAAAAAGCATTGGAACAGCTGCGCTGCGTGACCTATGCGTATTTAACGTGCCGATAATATTCTTCCGAACAAACAAGCACAAATTTATTTTAACGCGGCGTGCGCAGCCCGCGTGTGTGTGTACACATGTGTAATAATTTTAAAAAGACGAAAATAGCAACTTAATTAAAAGCGGTTATAATTTGGCCAGTGTCTTAATATTAAATTGTTATCGACAGGGTCCATCAGGTTAGGCTTAATGAATAGGGAAAGAATTGCTTGCCAAATGAAGGTCATGGTGCGTACACAATAAACTATGACCTACGCTTACTGTAAATGTGTACGTATTATGAGCAATAATAAAGCAATTACAACCGCACTTATTAAAAACGACACTGTATTTTCACGCGAAAAAAAAATCCTTCGACACCGCGACCATCAATTTAAATGGCTACGGCAATCCAGATTATAATAAGTGTTAAGAGTTAATAAACTGGCTCATTTGAATCTCCGTTACAAGCCAAATTAAACTGATTTATAATAAGGTGTGGAACAATTCACGTCCGTGATTTGATTCAGGCAATTTATTCCCATTTATTTTTGGACAATGTGGCGAATGGCAGTGCCTCCTAGTTACTGGCTACAGCGGTGATGTTAACCCATAACATAAAACATATATGTAAATATCTCAATAATAGCGGAATCCTGCTGAAAATAAAAATTGTCTTCAGAACTCCTGGATAGGCCGAGATTTTACGGTTGCCAAAATCGGTGATTCCACCACCACATCTCGCCAACACTTTCTGCTACTCTCTACCAGATCCCACGGTTGGTGCACGGTTGACGCACTTGCAGTGGGCAAGCGAGCACACAAAAATAAAATGCAACGCGCAGAACAAATAAAATAATGAACCCACTTACTTAAGATTTTAATAATACACGGGCCAAAAGGCGAGCAAACGACAGCTTGCCGCCTAAGCCCACCGCACTAATAGGCGCGAGATTACAGCTTTACTATTTAATTTGGTAAATATTTATGAGATGATTTGCAATGCATGCTCTCTCCTGTGCCCGCCATCCACGGATCCCCGCGCGTGCGATGCCATCCCATTAAAAACCAAAGGAGCTCTCGTAAACGAGCGTTTTCAGTCATTAAAAAAGAATAGAAAGGACGCAACCTTCAGGATGACTTCGTCCCCAGATGTCCCGTTCGTGAATGTCATCAGGACTCCTCCACAATTAATCATGCGCTGACCTTCACGCAACGGTGGGCAACCAAAAACCACAGGTGCTGCAAGGAGATTTTATGAATCGTAAAAATCTGACGTTTGCTCCATTATGTTCCAAACGACCGGATTAGTTGACCCATGGGTGAGAGATGGCATATCAATGTTTTATTTTTTATATTTTTTTTTCATCGCAAGGAACAATTCCATTAACTCTATTATTACAAGAGATTTGTCCGTGACCAAATCAGCAATAGTGGAGCCTGGTTAGGACTTATGTGGGAGACTGCCTGGTAAAACCAGGTGTTGAAGGCTTGCACTGCGAGTTGGTCAGTTTTTTGACAAAACGAATCGATGAAACCCATCTGTGCGGAGCTCTTGAGTCTCATCGCCCTCGTATGTGTGGTGGGATTTGTCCTGTTCTCTTCCCACACAAAGCCAACGATCATGAAAATAATTTTGTAAACATCCCAATGTAGCAGGATCCTCATGAACAAAAAAAAGTCGGTGAACAAGGAAAACCATTACTTTTGTGTAAACAATCTGGAAAGACTCGAATATTAGATTTCAGAAATTATTCAAGAAAATTACCAAACGTATCCACGTATATATTCTAAAACAAACGTAGACCGCAATTGAAAGCAAAAAGCTTAAAATTATGTGAGAAAAAAATTATCCCTAATAAACAATGTTCGTGGTCATCTTTGTTTTTATGAAGCAAAACCAACGTCTCAATCACCGACAAAACAAGGCAAACCGCCAAGGCGGTGTGTGTTTTCTTGGGCCGTTTTGTCCGGATGGGAATCTGCGCTAATAATTGTACACAAACATTTTTTTTCAAACTCCATCGGCCAACATTCTGTCCCTTCTGGTAGTGAGGGAAATAAATAAAAAAGTAAAAAAAGCGAACTGCCAAAGATGTTCCACGTACATCGCTCTGCGTCACGGTGAGCGCGCACAACAACACGCGGCAGATTGCGGCAGCCACCGCCGCTGCGGGCAGCCACGGCATGCGGCCGGGAAACGCGGCTTCAATTAACGCAACACGCCGGGCTGCGTCACCCCAAATGTACCAGGAGTTATTTATTTTATTTTTGCTAGCGAGGCATAACCTGATTGATGTTGTATGGTAGAGGCGGGGGGGGGGGGAGCAGCAATCACGCGGTTAATCAAGAGCGAAGCTACACCCCGACCAGGTACAACAACACATGCCACTTCTGACCTCCCCCCGTACTGATCCGGCACATGCCGATAAATCACATGACCACCACCACTACCGCTGCGTAGGTTTTTCGCGGTTTTGCTCGCCGATGTGTTTTCGGATCGTGCCACGCGCGTTGTTCACAGCAGGACTTCAGACGTTTCAGTCGAACGTGCCGGCCAGCTTTCACAGCTCGCGCGGCGAATCATTGGACATCGCGCCGATCGGTGCGCGGCACCAACTCGAAAGCACGAAAGAGAACGATCAATCAAATTATTTGAATGACAAACGGGCAGCCTTGCCGGGATAAAACTGACAAATGGGAGGCGGAGGGGGGGAGGGTGCGTGCGGGGTTGGTCACTGACAAAACAGACGTATGGAGATGGTGCTCTTACCAAAGCTCGAGCCCGTCCTCGAGCAGATAGACGTGGGGCGGCTTCGAGATGTCCGTGCTGAGCTGAATGACGGGCAGCAGGAACGGGTAGAGGCCCACGCTGTCCGCACCCAGGCCCTTGCGAGACGAGACAACGCAGACGAAACTATGCGGTGCTGGCACCGACGCGAGGTCCGTAATGGACGGTGGGAAGTGGGAAGCGAGAGGAAAGCGCATGTTTTGCTTGTTCTCCCGCGGCCAAGAAAATTCCGTGCCGTCGTCTCTTCCCCCCCCCCCCCCCGGACCCCCCCGAGCTCTTCTAACGTTGCCTTCGCTCAAGTCAAAAAACGTGTTCAACGCTTAACTGTCACAAACTTTGATAGGGCTGTGCTCATCATCTATTGGTTTCTAAAAATAAAAAACTGCAGTTCATAAACTCAATTTACGAGAGCCCGCCGACAGCTACTGAGAACGAGAAAAATTAATTGCCGTCCCAAGCGAAAGGTCACAGACGGGAAGTATTTATTTTTTTACGGCGAAGTATTAAGTGAAAATGACTTAGGGGCGTGTTGAGATGTTAGCGAGATGAATTACGCAGGCGGGGCAGCTTAACCTACCCAGATCCGGAAGATTATTTATGTTCTCTATTGTGCAGAAGTGATTGAATTTCTCCCGTGATGTACATATCAAGGTCAAGGTTAATAGGTCATCACGGTCGACATGACCTCATAATCACTTTCCTTCGTTCCACTGAATCCCATCGCAAATGCAAAAACGAATGTGCCATCTTCTCTTTACTCTGAGTATTTATTGCACCCTTGCCAAAGACTTCTGCTGCCCAATGGACTATTTAAAAAAATAAAGACATTGTGCTTTACGTACCCGTTGGCGCTTGCCAATGAGGGCCGCCGTGATATTAACCTACACGATACCAACAATATCAAAATATGACGCTTCTTTCTTTTGCTGGAGCTCAAGCAACGAATAAAGATTTACTTAAAAACTAAAAACTACTTACATTTTGCCAGATAAGGCCCACGAAGACATACAGCTATTTTTCAGAAGCGACCTGCCCACAAATTATAGCTCAACGAAGTGGCTTATCTTGTCAAAATGTATACCAGCCAAATACTCCGAATGTGGAGAAAGAAAAAAAAAACAAGAGGACCTGGACAAAAATACACACTCCAAATATACAGGCACCGTCAGGGTCGGCATCAAACCCACGACCTTGTGTATACTAGACGAGGTAGTAAACATCTCGATACCATGGTATTGTCCCTGGAGGGACGAAACGAGGGCTGAAGTCGTTGCCCCCCCCCCCCCTTTCCCAAAGGTTGTTGAGCACAGGCCCAAAGGCCCAAAAACGCCAACAAGTCAGCAACAAATAGCACAGCTTATGCTGTAATAAATAAGGGTGAATACGTTTCTGGAACCGAACAAGGTGGTAAGTGCTTAGTGAGATGATGGGATTTGAGTTCCAAATGATTGCGGGCAGTGCGAGGAGAGAAGAGAAAGGCTGAGAGGGAGGGAGGGCGAGCGATAGGGAGGGCGAGCGGGCGACATGCTCACCTGCACCAAGTTGATGAGGGTGGTGAGGATGGCGCAGCGAAGCATGTTGTGCTCCTCCGACTGCTTCCACAGCACCGGCAGGTACTGCACAAGCGAGCCCGAATGCGGCCTTATCTGTGTAACAAAGACAAAGATCCCACCGTGGAGCCTCTTAACACACTATTGGGGTAAGTTCTGTTAAGCGAGCACCTATGACGGCCGGCACGGCACACGAAGGGGTGGGTGGCCAAGACCATGCCTGGCCCCCTTTGTCTCCCCGGTGCTGATGTTTACACACCGCACCAGGTACTTCGTTGAGGCTGAGTCAACTTAGGGGATGTCCAGGACCATTTAAATATTCGCCACTGTTATTGGTCGCGAGCAAGAAACGAACTTGGGTCGCTGGATTTGTAGCCCAGTGCGTTAACCACAATACTGACTGCTGCCCGCATCTGCCTAACGCAACCACAGACAATCACTGTGCTCTGAAGCGAGCAGCTGGATTTAACAACGTAAGACATCAGTTTATTCGAAGAAAGAGGAGGGAGCACCTGGGAGCCGACCCGCTCGATGACGCAGGAGGTGACATTCAGGACGTGCATCTTTGAGTCGCAGTCGGAGACGCTCTGCAGCAGCTGGAAGAGCAGGCTGAAGATGGACTCGAGGTACTGACCGGGAGACAAGTGCGGAGGGGTTAGCGCGAAGAGAGCAGTCACGTCGATACACTGCACCGCGCGCACCGCGGAAAACGACGAGCCGATCGCAAATCGTCCACCGAAGAACAGCCACGATGTTGAGCCCGGCGACGCTCGGGTATCGGCGGAGCAGTCGGGTAATGAGAAGACGTGCTACAATTAAATTCCCCGCTGGGTGCGTCGCGATTAAAGATCGTGATTCGCTTCGACAATCCATTGTTTCGACTCGTTTGTTGTTTGTAACGTTCCACAGTTTTTACAACAGCCTAAAATGCAACACGACCGCATTATTACCATACTTTGTAAATGCTCAATTATTTCTGACTTGCCATTCAATGCGTGTCAGCTTAACAAATCGATTTTAATCGATAAACAAACAGTTAAATACCCGGTCATCTCAGACCAGCTCGATGCTGAGTGAGCACGAGTATTAGAAAGTTTTCCCAATACAGTAAAACCTTGGATTGCGAGTAACTTGGTCTGCGAGTGTTTTGCAAGACGAGCAAATTTTTAAAAATAAATATTCATTTCATAAACGAGCGAGGTCTTGCAACACGAGTAGTACGTGCATACGCTTTGTCTGCTGAGCGTCACGTGATCACAACTGATATACGAGTGCTTTGGATTACAAACACGTTTCCGGAACGAATTATGCTCGCAATCCAAGGTTTTAGTGTACAACCCTTGAGAAGGGCTTGAGAAAGCACGGATGACGGTGAAGGTTCGGCCGGTTTTATACAACCGAGATAATTACAGGGGCTTAATTAAGAATGTCCATGTGTGTGTGTGTGTGTGGGGCTCATTGAGATTGCTGGTGATTCACTGCCGGTAAGTGGGGCGCCGCGAGAGTGGGGGGGGGGGTTTGAGCTGAGACCCCGAGTGGCGAGAGTTCTCATGGGCTCTTACTTACAGGCGTGAACTGTTCGGTCTTGAAGTCAAAATCATCCACAGGTATGAGGCTCGTCAAGAAAAAAAACCGGAGACAATGTCCATGAGCGGTACTGCCTGCGATGCTTCTCGCAAGCGAAAACAAGTCGACGTGCTATCCTGCCACGAACCAGCGGTGTGAGGATTCCACATTCCTATGGCAGGGGGACGAGTCGATCCACGTGACAAGTGGCGACTTCCCACAAAGGGGTGCCGATTTGGCGAACTCGGGTTGAATAAAGGCCCGACTGAAAAACCAACCCTGAGATTTAAACTCGCGACCTTCTAACTGCGAGTTCGACTCCCCATCCAGTGTAGGCTTCTGGCGACGCTGCAAACTAGGGGTGGGGAACCTAACACATCACTAAGGGCCGAACGCGACCTTCAAAACACCGTTGGGCAGGCGCACAGCCCGATCACGTCTATCACGGGGCGCACGGACATTTGGAAGTGTTGTCAGAATTTAACACATGTAGGAGGGCTTTCGTGAACAATGTTATGATTCGCAGCTCATTTTTGCGATCAGGTCGGTCGCGTTATTAAAATGCGTGTCGAGCACCCACCTCTACATGACGCGGCCAATTAATAAAGTCACGACGTGATGAACAAACACGCTCATTTATGACTGCTTCAGCACCACCGGTGTTGCTGGGAGAGCAACTACCTGTAACACATCGTGCCCAGTTAAGCGTTGTGAGGATCGCTCTTCAAACAACACACCGGTGGTGCTGCTGAAGCAGTAATAATTTGGTTAGGTTTGGTCAACACGTGACGTTATCGATTGGCTGTGTCGGGTGGAGGGTTTATTTTTTCTGACGCAACATTTTACTCACACGGCGATCTGACCCCAAAAATAAATTACGAATCAAGAGTTGCCAGGTCTAAAATATTTCCCCTAGCCGCGGAACTCCTGCATCAACGTGCAAAATCACCCCCCATTATCCACGCGACAAAACCTTGTACCTTTAGAACCTTTAGGGAGATAAGTTCACCCAGAAGTGGTGGCTAAATTCACCTTATTATGCATGATTTATTGGAGCTGTACCACATCGATAACACAGAGGTCAATTGTGTGGGAAAAACACAGATGAGAGCATCCAACTCTTAATTAAGAAAAATGTCACTCGAGTTCTTGTTTGCCCACAGGCGTTTTTAATATTTGGCTCTCTTGTGTAAAGGATAACAATCTTTTAATTAAGTAAAAAAAACTGCAGCTTTGTCAATCCACTGCTGGATAAAGGCCTCCCCCCAGTAACATCTCGCCGTGGTGGCGAGATGTTAAATACCTCGCCTGGTATGCAGGAGTTCGATCCTGACCCCGACGCCTTCTGTATATTTGGAGTCTACGTGTTCTCCCCGTGGTCGCGTGGATTTTTCTCCAGGCCCTCCGGGTATTCCCTCCACATTTAGAAACATGCATTTCGAGCATTTGGCTGCAATAGATTTCCACATCATAACCCACTCATTTGTGTTAGCCAGGTCGCTTCGGAAAAAGAGCTTTATGAGCTCAGTGGGCCTTACTCGGTAAAATTAAAATAGTGTTAATAGTTTCTTAGTTTAGCAGTAAAAATATAATGGGTGTAATCGCTTTAAGAAGGATATAAAGTTTGAGGGTGGTCGCCGCTGCCAGCCGGACCTGCAAAAGAGATACACACCGTTACGGTCAGGGCCGCGCTTCGATTTGCCGGACAGCATGTTCCTAAAACCAACGAGAGCCAAATCTTCTCGTTCTTTCATGTGGCAAGGTGAAATGAGTTAAAGTTATATACGTGCGTGTGTGTATGGAGGTGATTAAACTTTTCAATAGCCTCTGTAGAGGCTTGGTGGATGTCAGTGATGTTGCCCGCGAATCGATGATGCATTAAATAATATATACTCAATCTGTTTTATACATTTTTAGTGATGTACTTTGCACTCCTATCGTTTGTGTATTGTTTGTTGTAACTTTATGATCCAGCCCTATTGGACATCTGTGAAAAAGAGCTTCATAGTTCATCGTATTTCTCCGTGAGAAATAAATCAAGATTCTGATGGTCTGACGAAGCTGTGTGGATCATACTTAGCAAACTGCATTTGCTTCGTTGAATTGCATCTTTTTCCTTCCTTTACTTTGTTCCATATTCCTGTGGACATGTGAAGCACACGTACCGAACCTCGCCGTTTGTATCGCGACCTATGTAACCATGATTGTGTAAACTAAGATCTGTATCGTCACGGAACGCCAATGAAATAAATAAAATCTATCAAACTATATATTCCGAATTTTATTCCCTGTTGCACTCTCCCAACTCCAATGAAGCTTATCTGATCTGCATTAACTTCAGCAGCGCTACTTATCCGCCACGATGGAAAAGTTCTCACGGAAGAGTGTGTGTGTGAAAACACCCCAAGGAACAGAGGCCAAGAAAATATTTTAATGTCAACTTTACGAGTGAAGCAAAAATACGTATACGCTGGCTGCACGGGGGGGGGGGGGGGGGGGGTCAGTGTTGCGTTCAATGTGTCTGCGCCAATAAGTCAGGTTTTCACGCACGGGACAAAATCATAGCTGGCAGTGACCGAGACCAGGACCAGGCCGGTTCCAGATAGGTGAGATGGGTGCATTAACTCACGCCGCACGCTGTACTTGAAACCAATAGCACAGAGCTGCTCACCCGTAATAAAGTTGGGCGGATTGAACTGCCAAATGATTGCTGGCATAGACCATGGGAATACTATTTTTGATCAATCATATTCCAATTGTCATGGCGACAACGACATTTACATTCGTAGCTCTCGAAGTGATGCTGTGCACCACCTTGCGTCAGAAATGGCTCCACGAAACGATATGTATAATAATTAGTTATTTACCCAGGAAAGCCAGCAATACAAATATTAATCAAAATGATAAATCCACACAACTGAAATATGCTGAAATATCCAATACAATGCGATAGGTCTCCTTTTTTTGGTGCAGTAATTGGTGATCGGGCTGAGACCAGCAAATTGCTATGCTTGAAAACACGCTTTCATCAGGGGTGGCTGAAGCTTAGAATCGATCCCAGGATCTCAGCAGTGTGCCGGCTCAGTGCTCCGACACTTTGTATCGTGCGCCAACTCGGTGGCAGGAGAACACAATTCCCACTCACGTCGCTGCAAGTGAAAGTCTCTTCCGCATTTACTTACCCAAGCATTGCTTAGCCGCGCCAGAGCAAAGCTAAACATCAACAACAAGTCGACCTTCATCGGCATCTCATGCAACCAGACGCTGAAATGCCCCCCAAGATAATTACAAGTCAACACCGTGTGCCAAGAACCGACAGCGATAGAGCACGCCGGGTGCCCCGATTGAATAGCGCGGCTTGCAAGGGGGCGCGGGCAAACAGCCCTCATTAAGACAACCGGCGACACGCAGCACAGCAGGGAACCGAGAAAAGCAATCACGTCTGACGGGGGCGGCGCAACGCGCCATCCGGGAGTTCATTATCTGCCAGGTCGGCCACCTTGGAAGCGGCAGGGGGGGCGGGTGAGATCGCGTTAAGAGGTAACGAAGCGGATTAAATGCGTGAGAGCGTTGATCGCATCGTCGTAGTTTCCGGCGCCAATCGAACGCAGCCATAGCAGCGGAGGAGAAGCAGCCGCACAACGCCCCTGCCGTAGCAGTGCTGTGGCTGCCACGGCTGCCGCCACTGCCCGGGCACCTTGCGCCCAAGCCGACAGGAACAAGCCGGCCTACGTATGGGCAAGAATATATTTTTTTTTCTTGGAAATACAATCCAGCGATATAAAACCGCAGTGTGATTGAAGCGAAGACTCACAAGGGTTCATCCTCCACTGCCCCGGTCGCTCCTTACATTACGCGGAGTACGGGGCAATCCGCGAGGTTTCACCACCACGAACGATAACGAACGCTCATTTCACACGTAGCAGACTTTCGCCACCGATATTATGATTAATAGCTGATTTTTGGGTCAGATGGCACAAGTGATTATGAATCATGATGAAAGGTCACAGTGAAACATTTCAGAAAACGTATTGGTTTGACCTTGGTCCAAGATTATACATTGCACATAGAGGGTTCTCTTCTTAAATACCATAAATCCCTAGTTCCTGGGGGTCACAATGAGTCCTTCCTGAGTGCAATGAAAATTACCCTCAATTAAGTGCTGTGACCAACTCGGTAAAGCAGAGGCATACCCATAATCAAGGACCCTCTTGAATGAATAACAGCAGTCTGGAGACCCAGTCGAGGCTTTCCTGGGTAATTTAAATGGGTGTAGCAACTCGCCACCTGCTCCACGATTCAAGGCTTTTTCACTTGATGGGTCTGCAATTCTAGTGACCAAATGTGGGGGGGGGGGGGGTTACGTGAACCAAATAATACACAGCAGCATATAAAAAAAAATGCTGCAAATAATTGATTCCTACATAGATAATCCGATGCAGGTTATCACGAGCACAACATTTTTAATTGACAAATCGATCAGTAAACTTAGCTTGGCGGTACGTGGCAGATGGTGCAACATGCCACGATAGGGAAAGCGGGGGGGCGGGGGGCGGTGACGCACCACTAGGTCGGCATCCTGCAGCAGGGAAAGCAGCGCCTGGTAGAGGACTGGCCTCAGCTCCTGCTTGAACTTCACCGCGACCCACTGGCCCACCAGCCAGATGACCCGCCTGCGGATCAGCCGGTACCTGCACCAGCAACGGCCACGCGGCGAGGTGAAAGCCACACAAAGCGCAATCCGTGGACCATTTTTGTTGTTGTTTACTTACTTCACACGTCATTTTTCGTGGGCCACTAATTACGATTCGTGATCGATTTTGTTTTGAGTGTGGGCCGTGCAATAATCTTGTCAATTTGGGTCCTAAGACCATCCACCACCCAACATAGTCAAACAAATTAAATCGTCACGTGTGCACGCATAGAAAGCACCAATTATTTGGTATTCACCTCGCTTACTGCGTAAGTCGATGGACAATCCTCACAAACCAATTTATCAATGATATACGCAAAGCTTCCCTTGAAACGTTAAGCACCGTCAGGAACAAACTGTATTGCGGCAGAGTTTGGTGGGGAGGGATTTGAAGAGGCCGCAGCACAGAGGGAGCGGCAGTAGCCAAGATGCAAGGCGATTTAGGGCATTTATTCTTCTCTTGTTAATATTTTAATTCAACGGGAGGACAGAATTGGCAGGTCTTATAACTCACCTCGAGTCCTTCACCTGCAGCTCAACGACGAGCTGGTTTCTGAACCATTCATCAAAGTCCACGGTGTCAAAGAGCTCGTACGCAGCCAGGCCAACTGCGTTGTAAACTGGAGACAGTGCGTGGACAACCAGGGATTGATGCAGCACACCATTTTCATTTCTTTACCAGGTAAGGCTCACTGAGCTATATAGCTCTTTTTCAGAAGAGACCTGGCCACAACTGATAACTCAAGCAAGAAGTGGCTTATCACGTGGAAATCTATCGCGGCCAAATACTCTAAAAAGCATGTTTCTTAATGCGGAGGGAAAAACCGGAGGACCCGGAGAAAAATCCACCGGGAGAACATGCAATCTCAAAATATACAGCAGCAGGCGTCAGGGTCGGGATCGAACCCACGACCTCCTGCATACCAGGCGAGGTAGTTAACATCTCCTAGCCACCGTGGCACCCCTCACACAACAGGACAGGGCGTCAGTGGAGACGCAACCACACCTAAAAGAAAGACGCAAGCTAGCGATAACAACTGTTAGAATCCTGGGTCAGAATTCAATTCAGGAGTCCCAATCCTCTTTATACCAATTTGGGGAATGTTTGAGCCTTTAACAGCCACACAGCTTGCTTCCCAATTACATATAACCTACATAAGGCAATGTAGATTTACGTGGCATCTAAATGTCACTGCATCTTTTTTTTGAACTTGAACAGGGGCAGTCGACAGCATGAATGACTACACGATTCGATACACACATCTGTCGTTATCCTATAAATCAACTGTAACGATGCATCCCTATTCACCTATAGGTCATATACAAAGATGCCCTATAAAGCCTGAACAGACTTTTTATGGCGAGTGCTGTTAGCGACGACATATTAAGGTCAGCACGACACGTGATGGGGTGGGTGGCCAGCTCCATATCCGAGTGCATTTTACTTGATACTTAGATAAGCGTCACTGGTGGTGGCTGTGATTGGGAATAGAACTCGGGTCACTGGGTTCGTTGTGCAGCGCGCTAACCACTGCCCTAAACGCTCCCGACTGTGCCATACGAAGGGAACAGCCGTACCTTAAAGGACTATACAACCTCAAAAAACAAAGAGCTCTTTATACGTACGTACGCACATTCATGCCTAGACTGTGTCCCATACAAAGTCTGAATCTTTATGTGTGCAAAACTTTTTAATCCATCGCTGCAGAGACTTTTCTTGAGCAATACAGCGGAGTAATTTGCTCCCCGTTAACGAGCCCGCAAACTCACGTCGCACACAGCGCGGGAGGGCACAACCTACGTGCATTTGTACCTACAAGATAAGAGATGTTTGTTTCTTCAGGGGCTAAATCTTACTTTAAAGCTGCCGCTAATTTCCAATCTAAAAGCGCACCACCGAACGGCGATACATTTCGCGTTCACTTATTGCTACGTTGGTGCCGTGTAAAGCGGCCAGATACAGGGAAATTTGTATTCTATATGCTAAAATCAAAACGCGCAATGCCGCGCAGCATGCTGACAAAAGAAGGCACGCCACCAGCAATCGGATGCTGCCGTGGTGTGGTGGCTAGTACGCTAGATTTTCTGCGGTTGAAACAACGGAGGAAGTTTCTTAAGTCCGTTTGTATGTTGAACTGCTAATCGGAGGTGTGGGTGAATGACAACAAACTAAACAAAAAAAGCAGTTCCAAAGAAATTCGTTTTCAGTTTAATATTGTGGTGTAGTGTAGTGTGTGACATAGAAGTTTAGTGTTTTGTAGTGGTGTGTTGTGCAATGTATAATGTAGTGTACAGTAGTGGAGTGTATAGACTCGCAGAGACGCATGTGTGTATCTATACCATTGGAACCTCATTTGCCAGTAAAAAATATAATCGTTTTTTTTACCCTTCTATTTGGCAACAAAACTGACACCTTTTTTACAAGGAGTCATGTTTACATAGACCACAATACCTGCAGTCATAATGCAAACAAAAAACATAACTCTGATAATGTGCACTGTCCTTTTGGCGTCATCTGGTCCAACCCATGTGAGACTAGGCTCTAAGGAAAGCTGTCTCGGGTGTGGACCAATCAACTTCAAGGACAGTGCACATTATCAGAGTTGCATTATGACTGCAGGTATTCCGGTCTATGTAAAGATGACTCCTTGTAAAAAAGGTGTCAGTTTTGTTGCCAGATAGAAGGGTAAAAAAACAATTATCGTGTGTATCTATGTTGAACTTCTTTCGCACCGTATGTAGCCATCCACGTTAATCGGGAGGTGCCGGGGGAAGTACCGCCGCAGTTCAGTTTGATCGGCAAGCCATGCGTGGTGGAGTTGTGTCGATAAACTCCAGCGCTCTCAAAAACATCTGGCCACCAAGGAAAAGGAATCCAAGGTCCCCTCCTGTCCGAGGGCCTCCTCCTCCTCCCTCCACTCGACGCCCTTCCGCCGGGCCATGGCGCGAGCGAGTCATAGCAGCGCTGCGCCTTTACTTTAATGGTCAACAGCAGATGACCCCTGGCCATACTTTCCCACTGGAATATAGTGTGGGGGGTGACAATGGAGCCATCCCAACGGATGACAAACCCCCCCCGCCCCCCCAAAACTAATACAGACCTCCCCATCCCCCTCCCCCGCTAAATATAGCGCGGAGCCACGGCGATGAATTGCCGATGCGTTATTTAGTACCCACCTGCATCTTTAATAAATAACCCCACGGAATCCTCGTGGCTGGTGGGGACTGCAAAGAGAGGAAGGTAGAGACATAAATAAATAAACAAGGCCTCCCGGAGTCAAAACAAAGCCGCTCCGAGCCCTCCATTCAATATCCTCCTTTTTAATTCTCGCCGACAAACAACGCATACACGCACGCACACACACACACGCACGCACGCACACACACGCACACACACACGCACACACACACGCACGCACACACGCAAGCACACATGCAAGCACACGAGCAAGATAGCACTGGGATTAAAACAATTGCGAATTGAAGTGTCCATGACATGATTTGCCAGTAATGCATTTTTTAGTAAAAATAACATTTATTTTTCTATTCAATAGCTAAAATATATATATATGCTGGAGGGAAAAAAGTTCTTTATAAACCCGAGCTAACACCCAATTTATATGCAAATAGCAGTGTTTTATTGGCAAAGGGAGGATCACAATTATAATGTGACTTGTATTTCCCTACGCCGCATGATCAGACCACAGTTCTACTGAGCCAGCAGTGTTTAAATTCAGTCCTCGGTGTTGCTGCAACCCGAGCAGAAACACAAAAAGACGATAATCCCACAAACGTGCACCCTTTTGGACTTACTGAACCGCAACGGCGCACAAACAACCGGGGGGTGGTGGTGGTGGGTGTAGCCAGCACCAAGGCCAGCCGTCGGTGCCGATGTACACCCACACCACCAGATTTCTCATGTAAGGTCGAGTAGTCGTCTTTGGTGAGGCGCGCAACTGCTTTAGATACGACTCGCTGCCGGTGTTAGCTGTGGCCGGGAATTGAACGCGGGTCCGATGGGATCATGGCGCAGTGCGTTAACGTACTGGGACACGAATAACAAATCCCGATAAAGATTCCTTGTATATAGCCTTTAACAGACCGTTTGGGGGAAAGTGCTGCTGGTAAGCAGCACCTATGAAGGCCAGCAAGGCATATGAAGATGTGGGTAGCCAGCACCACGCCCGGCCAGCCTCTGTCTTCCCAATGCTTATTCTAACATACAGCTGGGTCAACGATCAACACAAATACAAAGATCCCCCGTATAGCTTTAACAGACTGTTGGCACAAGTGCTGTCAGTGAGCACCTATGGAAGTCTAAATGGTACACGAGGGGGTGGGCGGCCAGCACCACGCCCAACCGCCTTTGTCTTCCCAGTGGCGATTTTTACACACCGCACAAGGTTCTAAATTGAGGCTGAGTCGACCGAGGGTAGGCTCAGGACCAGTGCAGATAATCGTCACTGGGTCGCCAGATTCATAGCGCAGCGTGCTAACCGCGACACTACAGCTCACCACACGTACACAAACACACAAACACGCAAGCTTATGCATGCCTCAGCTTTCATCTGCTCAGCTTGCATTTACACAAGTAGGTTTAAAAAAATAAAAATAATATTTTTAAGCAAACCAGGAATTAAGTCGGCCAAATTAAATCTAGAGCTTAATTAATTGATGCTGGGAATTAGATTGTAATTCACAAGCAATTGCTGTGGGAAGCAAGTCTATCTCCCCTTGTTGGTTCTTCCTGGGCAGGTAAACAATTCACCCCCCCCCCCAAATTCTCGCTAATTGGATGAAACTTCGTGATTTTCGTGAATTATATTTTTAATGTAACAAGCTGCCTCTAGTCACTTGTAAGAGGTCACCTGAAGCCATTGCATACAACAGAGACCACATTGCTTACAGCCACAACTCGAAGCACGTATCGCGACCGTAAGAATCTATTTAAACTAGCATAAGTACCCGGCGTTGCCCGGGTGAAAAATATATTTCTTAATAACCTTACATATATACACACCCTCACCACTCACTCTCACCATTCACCCTCACCACTCTCCCTCACCACTCTTCCTCACCACTCATCCTCACCAATCACACCCTCACCAATCACCACTCACCCTCACCACTCTCCCTCACCACTCATCCTCACCAATCATACCCTCACCAATCACCACTCACCCTCAACACTCACCACTCACCCTCACCATTCACCCTCACCACTCTCCCTCACCACTCATCCTCACCAATCACACCATCACCAATCACCACTCACCACTCACCCTCAACACTCTCCCTCACCACTCATCCTCACCAATGACACGCTCACCAATCACCACTCACCCTCAACACTCACCCTCACCACTCACCCTCACCATTCACCCTCACCACTCTCCCTCACCAATCACACCCTCACCAATCACCCTCAACACTCACCCTCACCACTCACCCTCACCACTCAACCTCCCCTCACCACTCACTAATCACCACTCACAATCGCCACTCACAACCGCCCTCACCATTATATTTTTGCCCCAGTCAACGCCGGATATTTCCCATTCGTAGCAGTTTATATGAACTCTATAAGCAACTTATATTAAACAGGAAGCGCGATCCTAAAGTAATTTACAACCTTCGATTAGTTCTTTGTGCGATTCAAAGAATCGATTCCTGGCATGTTGGGGGTTTACATTTTGAATGATAGAGTTTCATTTTCATTGTTATTTTATTTTTTCAGGAGTTTTTAATTACATTTTTGCCCCGGTCAGCGCCGGATATTTCCCGTTCGTAGCAGTTTATATCGACTTTAACCAACTTATAGTAAACGGGAATCGTCTGAATCTAAAGGAATCTACAATCTTCGATTCCTTTGCGCGATTCAGAGAATCGATTCTTGGCGCGTCGGGTTTAAAAGTAATTACACAGTTGTTTTTTCATTGGTATGTAATATTTGAAAGTTTTCATAAGATTTTAAATGTATTTTCCCCCCGGGCAACGCTGGGTATATCGAGTTTATACCACAAATGCGTGCGCATATTTTTAACGGGAATTAAAAATGGCGTCCACCCGGCAGCGAATGCGTCGCTACCCGTTGCCAGGGGCAACCGCCGTCCAATGAAACTGCGTATGGTCCGGCGACACACAGACACACACACACACAGACAGACAGACAGATTTGCGATTTTATATATATAAATCGTCACGTCGTGGTCCTTCACCTTGGAGCGCGTGCAGCATTTCCAGGAGAACGGGGGTCAGCGTCTCACTGTACTCGTGGAAAATGTCAAGGAAGAGGACCTCCGTGCAGGGCTGGTGGGAAAGTACAGACAAGTGAGACATTTGGATCATCGTCGTCGTCATTATCGTCACCATCATCACAATTGTTATCGTTATCTGCATCGTCACCCGCTCCAAACAATTCCGAGTGCTCTCAGAAGACCCCCCCCCCCCCAATTATAGAGCAGTTCTCTGACCAACAATCCTACGCATGAGTGGGTGACTCAGAGGTCAAAGCACTGGGTCGCCACTGATCCTGGGATGGAATCTGGGTTCCAATCAGCAATTAAACCGGGTTCTCAATCTGAGTTCTGTTTAAACAGGCGAGACCTCTCAAGAGACGAGGATTATAAACACGCTCATTAATTGGCTGAAAACATCTTAATGTATGCGCTTGCTTCCGTAGTGGATCGCGTAGTGTTTGCGCGGTGCAGTCACATGAATGACGCGACTATATAAAAACAAAATTTTATTTTCTCAAGAGCGAACTGCAATTTTGATGATCTCTTACCATGCCACCAATGACTGCATAGGAAAGAAAACGCGACGTTGCTTCTGTTGTGTGCAATGGGTTTAACCAACGCTCACCAGCACGCAAAAAATCAGTGACTCACGAAGAAGTTGAAAGAAAAAAGATCGAACCCCGGCCGGAATGCCAATAGCTGAATCGTTACAACTCAATATAATCGTTGGCAGGGAGCGAGGGTGAATTTATTCCACCCCCACTTATTAACCCAGGAAAGCCAGACTGAGTCGCATGACTCTTTGTCCAGGAGGGTCCTGCTACAATGGGATGTTTAAACACCATTTACAATGTATGTGGGAGAAAACAGGAGAAATCCGGTGGAGACCATGCAGAATAAGGGGAGATGATACAAATTCTGTCAGAAAGGTGCCAGTCAGGAATCAATCCCAGGTCATTCTCGCTGCGAGTGCTTCCGCAGCGCTGCCATCCTGCCACCCGACAATGTGCACGTCTATGCATGTGGGTGGCTGTATGCATGTGTGGGGAGCGGTGGTGCAGTGGTTAGTTAGCGTCCTGCGCGAACGAACCCAGTGACCCGGGTTCGATTTCCGCTCACGACCAATAACAATATTTGAATATGTCCTGGGCCTCCCCGAGGTCGATTCAACCTTAAATTAGTACCTGTTGTGGTGTGTAAATATCAGCACTGGGGAGACCCACTCCCTCATATGCTATACCGGCCTTCATAGATACATGCAAACAGCACTTGCCCCAACCATCTGTTAAAGGCTATCCGGGAGGGATCTTTGTCTTTTGTGTATGGATATTGTATACATGTATATTGAACTTCTTTTACACTCTACGTAGCCAACTGTGCTAACTGGAGATTCGGTGGGGGGGGGGGGTGGAACAGTCAAACTAAACACAACAAGCAGTGCTAAAGAAATGGCTTTTCAATCGAGATTTAAAAGTGCAAAGCTCCAGTGGCTTCCTAATATTGGAAGAGAAAATTTTAATGAATGAGAAAATACAAGGGCAACCGCAGCCAGGTAGCCGAGCGAGCGCTTCTCCGTACCCGAAGGCTGTACTTCCAGGAATCGCCTCCGCTCTCTTCAATGGCTGGAAGGAAAAAAGCGCGGGGCAAGCACGCAATTACACGTGGCTCAATCGCTGCACTTAACGGGCTGCCGAGTAGGAAGAGTTTTAATGTTGGGCGGGGAGTTGGGAGTGGGTCATGTAGCCATGGGGGTTGAGTTACATGTTGAGTCACAAGGCGGGGGGGGGGAGCTTTATTAAGGATATTCAGTGGAGGGGGGGGGGAAGCATATGAACGGTGAAAATGTTGGGAGTGCAGCCAGATCCCTATGGTTTTAATGCCTGTATGGACGTGGAAATCACACGGGCTTTATTTATTTCATTTGTTAACAGGGCATGTTTTATTTATTTATTAATGCACAATCATTTACGTGCATTACAAAAACCCCAGCCAGTTGGCTCGGGGCTAGAGCGAGTAGCTCGCAAACAGAGAAGTCACGAGTTCGTATCCCGTTTTCGGGTTAGAGTAGGCCCTCCATACCTTCGGGGAAGATAATGAGCACCACTTTGTGAGGAAGTTCACAGTGGTTGTTCCTCTGGATAACTTTACCTCCCCTCCCCGGCATAGGAATGTGGAATTTTCACCACTGGCTCAAGGTTTTTAAACGGAAGATGTGCACTGCCTAAATGCCCATAATAAGTAAGAAATTATATTTGACATTTTAAAATCAAGATTGCGCACTCTTTGGCTGGTTTACATCATCAGCATCAATAATAGTAATGTCACTTCACACTTGTTTCCTGGAAACTACCAGTCCTAAATTACCGTGATTTTTTTCTCTGCACCAGTAGTGCCCAACTGTGGTCCGCTGTCAGCAAAAAGCCCAATGATATAAACTATTAACTATTTTTATTCTACCACGTAAGGCCCAGAGCTATATAGCTCTTTTTCGGAAGCGACCAGGCCACAAATGATAGCTCAACAAAGTGGCTTATCACATGGAAATATATCACTGCACAATACTCTAAATGCAAGTTTCTGAATGTGGAGGGGAAACACCGGAGGACACCGAGAAAAATCCACGAAAGCACGGAGAGAGAGAACATGCAAATTCCAAATATACAGGCGCCAGGGTCGGTATCAAATCGACGACCTCCTGCATACCAGGCAAGGGAGTACCATGATATAACCACGCTGGATGGCAAGAGGGCATCATGACCGATGCTTGCGCGAGTGTTTGTCTCCCACAAAAAAGTATTTAAATGTATCGCTGTAATCCGCGCACTGCCAACTCCAATAAACATTATGCTTTATTAACGGCACAATAGGTTACGGCAAGGAATAAAATAATTTAAAAAAGCGAGCATTTAATCAATCACCGCAAGGGAGGCACGATTATTATAAACTACTATCGTGCACTGCGGACGGTTTAATTAACCACACATTCTTACGCGGAACAGGTCAGGTGATTATTAGAGAAGCTTTCAGCAAATTAGAGTGTCACACCCGTGGGGTTTATCCGAGGCAGAGGCATTGACTGTGGCTAAGCATTGTTTGTAATAACGATGAAGCGACTCAAATGGAAGCTGCATCCTGAAGTTGGGCGGGGGGGGGAGTTCAAAGGTCAGAGCTAGCACCGCGAACGGGTACTGGGTTCGAATCGAGACAGAAGCATTTATTGTGGCTAAACGTTGAAGATTTCTAATGATGAGCAACTCATTTACTGACTTTCCAAATCGACGTCGTGAAATTTAGTAACGTTATAAAACACGCCAGCAGTAAAGGTGGGCCCAGTGGCTCCGGGTCCAGTACACTGGTACCAGTAATTCTGAGATTCCGGCTTGGAATCTGGGTTCTCAGGCGTAGCAGTGAGTTGATGCTTCCAGCGTGGTCACCAATGACGGCACCAAAAAACCCATATCATTAATCTTGTTTTTTTTCACTTCATTATCATCATCAATTAGCCAAGAATCATCCACTGTTGGATGGACGTTCAGCACGTAGATGGAATGACGAAATTAGCTCGTAAGTAGGAGCTAGATGGAATGTTACACCGCAAGATCATGAGAGATGTTTTTGCACATAATTTGGCTGAACTCTAGCGCTAAGAGTTAAGAACAACATTGTAAAGTGCAGCATCCCCTCTAGTGAATATGAAAAAACATCAGGATTTCAGAAGTATAATAATAAAAATAAAACATATTATGTTTTATTTTTATTATTTTATTACTTCCCTTCTACGTGACTTTACCGAAAGAACCAAGAAGATGAATCCCTGCAGTCACGAAAGCTTCAAATCGAAATTTCAGAAGTAATTCCATGATATCTACTTCTATGGCCTGTTTATTAACACAGTACGTTGTCAAGTTGCACCCCCTGCCGCGCCCCCTACCCCCAACCCGACACCACATTTCTATGTTTTTATTCAACTCAGATCAGCTGATATTTTTTGGCCGACTTCGCATTCCGAGTTGAATGGAAAAACATCGTCTAACGAGGCAATCGATAGCATCAGAGGCAGCGGGAATATCGAATCATTGAATTTGACATTCATTTTTGTCAGCAATGCGGTCTTGACCCGATTCCTGATTGTTTCATTTTTGGTCAGGTCGTGCAAAACTGTTCGTGGTAAATCCTCCTCCACCCAACACAGCCAATTAATAAGTATCACATGAATCAGACGTGCCACATTTACGATTCATTTACATGCCCAATATGAGTGAGTGACATGATCAACCCCCTCACTTCAAGTGGTTATCAAGTAAATTCACTGTTATTGGCCACACAAGGAAATTGTTACGACGAGTGAAATTAAGTTTTACCTCGTTAATCGCGAGGGATACGTTCTGGAGATGCTTGTGAATAGCAAATTTCAGAGATAATGATATTGGCCTATGGAAACCTATCTTTTCAATGAATCAACTTAAATAAATACGTAATTAAGCTATTAAATACATGAAAATTATCATTAAACAAAAAAATGCTTATAAAGATTTTTGAAGTTCTATCTCGTAAACACAAAGTTTGCAGATTATTCTAAAGCATCGAGAAGTTCTCTCTCTCATCTCTTTATTTCATCACTTTATCTCTCATCACTCTATCCCACATCACTTTCTCACATCACATTCTCTCTCACTTTATCTCATCACTTTCTTCCGCTCTCTCTCGATGCAGTGCGAAGACTTCCAGATGCGATTCTCAGATCTCCAAAATCGCGGAAAGGAAGTTCGTGAATAACGAGGAAATACCGCACATGGTCTGGACTCAAGGCCTACGCAACCACCACCACGTTTGTGCAGGAGCGTGGGCTCTCACCAAACCCCTCCGGGTCCTCGTCCCACATGGCCAGGTCCTCGGGCGTGAGCAGGAAGTAGTGCGAGACGAGACGGCGGCAGATCTCCGTCAGCGTCTGGTAGTTGAAGAAGGCGCTCTTCACACGGTACGCCTCCATAGTCTGCGGCTTGCTGTCTGTCGGTCACACAGTGCTACGTCAGAGTTGGGCGACCTGTACCATGTTGTGTACGCCTCGTGACATTCCAACAGAGATAACGCCGATGTTAAAAATTTATAACAGCAATGGCATCCGCTGGCCCAGGTCGCAGCGCAAGCCAAGGGCAGCTGCGGTGTTCCCCGTCTTTGTTGACGAAGGAAGGCCGGGGTGGAAGAGATGCACGGTGGGGGGGGGGGGGAGTGGGGGGAATGGGGGGTGGAAGAAACATGCAAGTGGGAGGGTGAGAAGTCAGTACCCTCGGGGTTCTTGGATGGGCGGTACGAGTCGTTCTTGACGATCATCTTGATGAGGCTCATGCACTGCACGGTGAAGCGCTCAAACGCGGGCCGGCCCTCGGCTTGTGCGAACACGGAGCCCACGGCTAGCTCGAGCGAGCGGCTCACAAACGGCACGAACGAGAACGGGTGCTGCTCCAGGAAGTCCAGTAGCTGCACACCACAATGCACGCACGCACGCATAAAGAACCCCCCCATATAGTCTTTAATAGACTGTTGGGGCAAATGCTTGTTAGCGAGCACCTACGATGGCCGGCACGGCGGCACAGGACACGAGAGGGTGGGTGGCCAACACCATGCCTGGCCGCCTTTGTATCCACAGTGGTGATGGTTACACACCACACCAGGTATTTAAGGGTGAGTTGACATAAACGGAGGCCCGGTTTAGATATTCATCACTGACGTTGGCCGTGAGTGGTTAATTGAACTTGGGTCACCAGGTATGGAGCTCAGTGGGCTAAACACTTTGCCACCGCTCCACAAAAACAACAATCGTCGTTCGCCACTAAGTGGCGGTGACGTCACCATGGCGCTTGTGCCATGCACACACACGCATGCAAAAACACGCACGCACACGGGGAGAGGAAACGCGGGGATCGAGGAGCCAGATGGCCTCGTTGCAATCGTTTAATTCGAATTTAAAGTTTAAAAGTATTGATTTATACTTGTAGTGGTTTCTCAACCTTTTTTGGCTACTGTACCCCCCTTGTTGAATTTTGTTTCAATAGAGTACCCCCTTGAATGATCCAACACGTTTCGATTTAAAGCTTTCGTGACTGCAGGGATTTATCTTCTTGGTTCTTTCGGTAAAGTCACGTAGAAGGGAAATAATAAAATAATAAAAATAAAACATAATAAAATACAATTCTCACGACGTTTCGGCCACAACGCAAGCAGCCGTCCTCAGGTGAAGAACAGGGCTGTCGGAAAGACATTCAGACGCTGTCTTTCCGACAGCCCTGTTCTTCACCTGAGGACGGCTGCTTGCGTTGTGGCCGAAACGTCGTGAGAATTGTATTTTATTATGTTCTATTTTTATTATTTTATTATTTACCTTCTACGTGACTTTACCGAAAGAACCAAGAAGAAATAAATGTATGAATAATGAACATCATATTGTAACCTGTTGCCAGAAAAAAGAGGAAAAACCTATGATAATATTTTGGCACTGGCAAAAGAGGTCCCATGATGTAGATGCTCACCCCGAGCTCTCATTACTCTGATAGTGCATTGTCTTTGGGCTGCACGCCTTTTGGCGTCCTCTGGTCTAACACTGTTTGAGACGAGGCTCTAAAGAAAGCTGTCTCTGGTGTGGACCAATAAGTTTCATAGACAATGCATATATTATCAGAGTATGTTTTTTTTACATTCTAACCACAAGCATTGTGGTTAATGCAGACATGATTCCTTTTTTCAGTTTGGTGTTTAACATCTTAACACCTGTTTTGTTGTGAGAAAAAAAGGGAAAAACCTATCATCATTGTAACAAATTGTCCAATTTATGACGTACCCTCACTAGCTAGTAACTGCAAGTGAATAAAAAACATTCTACGGACGCTCTGCATGTGTGACGTCATTTGTTCACGCTCGCTGGTTACTCTTGGAAAGCACATTGTTCACGATCAACTGCTTTAGAAAGGTCTTTAATATTGTTCTACATTACCATGAGGATAAAATTTTTATCGAAGTTATTTTATATTGGCAGATTCATACATGATTATTCACCAATGACTATCATGTATGATAGAATTTCACACATTTATAAATCACCTCACGTACCCCCTGGGATATTGTCACGTACCCCCAAGGGTGCTCGTGACCTCGGCTGAGAACCAGTGGTGTAGGCGTCTCCACAACAAGCAATGTCACCAACGCAGTTCTGAGTGGTAAGCAGCTGACTTAATTAGATCCATAAAAACTGCAAAACTACTCTCAAGACAACACGTGGATACTAAAGCCCACTGAGCTCTAAGCGCTCTTTCAGAGGTGACCTGCCCACGCATGGTGATTGCTCATCCAAGTGATTTATATCATGTGAGAATTTAAAGCAACAGCCAAATAACCTAAACGCATGTTTCTAAAAGCGGAGGGCAAAACCGGTGGAACCCGGAGAAAAATACATGACACAAAAACGAGGAGAGAGAGAGATCACACAGACTACAAATATACAACAAGCATCGCCAGGATCCAAGATCGAACCTCATGACCTCCTGCGTGCCAGGCGAGGAAGATCACATCTCGCAAGCGTGGCGCGCCCCAGAGGCCGAAAATAAAGCACTTTGTTTGTTGGGATCACATCAAGAACCGCGATCCGCAGAATGAGATAAAGAGGCGTTATCAACGTAAGAATATAAATATAAAGAGGCGGGCGACACAAACGGGGTGACGGGACAGTGAACGCGCGGATGGAATAACGAAAAACTTTAAAAGAGCACCAATCACAAGGTAATTGGACGCAACACAGCGACAATTCGCCTGAGCAGTGAGAGAGGCGCGAACAGCACGAACGGACAACGGGCACCAGGCGGCCGTAACCACAAAATGCCACGTCTCCAGCAGGACCGGTTCCTCCGTCACCTGGCTGCGCTAGAGACGACGATGTGACCTCTGTGAAAGTCAGGCCATCAGGCGGAGGTCCGAGGCTAGAATGAGCGATTCGCTGTCGTAAATCACGCTCTCTCACAATCCGAGCGGAACCCCCGTTGATTTATTCCTGTGCGGTGCAGAATTACAGCACTCTGCGCGGACGTATGTGCCGCGTACAGAAATATTTAAATAAAAACGACAAAATAAATACGGCATTCAAAAAGACATCAATTATACGGGCGGTGGGTTATTTAATCACGTCATGGCTGCCAAATGAGACATGATGTACTTACTTATCCGTGTCTCTATGCCAAAACATGCTCGACAGCCAAGGCCATTCATTTCCTTCTCACAAGGACATGGCGAGGGAAAAAAAACCACCACACTCCGGATCCGAATTAAAAATACAGAGCGACGAAGTGCATGACGCCTCGGAAAGAGTTTGACCTTCGAAGGAAAGGCACGCAACTTGAGGCAAATTAATGGGCCGCGGTCGCCCACTCAGACATGCAAAATTTGTAAGCTGTCACCGCCACTCCGAGCCCAGACCCCACTCCACGCTACGGGTGCATTTTCTTGCCGCGCCAATCGGAACTGCGAGTCAACGGCTCCTCAAAGGTGGCCCCAAAGTCGTTCGCACCATCTCCCACACGTATTTCGCTAATGGCACAATCTCCCACAACGTGGCGTCAAACCTTAATTGGGAACAAAGCCGCTGACCTTTCATGTCGGCACACTTGACTTTTGTGAGCGACACTTCTCGGCGCACTTTGGCGCGACCGAGCGATGGAATCAATTAGTGGCGTCGACGGCGGCGGAGCGCAGTTTCTACACTCGCGTGGCGAGAGGCTCGGCAGGGGAACCGCTAAGCGCAGGCGATGGCGCGGTGAGCGGGCATGTCGTCCGGTTAACGGGTGCGGCCGTGACGGCAAGCGGCAGCCGTTTGAGGACACGCGCAAAGCCGAGAGGCGGAACTTGCTTATCAGTGCGCGCACACCTGCACCGCCACCCACCCAATCGCAGTCATTCCACCGCAGACGGGATTTCAAGCATCGTATAAATACACCCACGGAGTTAATAATGCCAGTAACAAGACTCTACCGATGACAATTAATCCGCGTGGGATGCGCGGAGCGTAAAAATGTCATATCGCGCTCTCGATGATGAATTGCCTGTGGAACGGGTGCTCGGTAAACGTTTTGTTTGTACCGTTTGTGGCTGTGTACGGCTTTACGCTCCGCTGTTCTTCATTGTATTTTCACTGGAGAGATGATTGCAATTCCCAGGTGGCATGCAGAGGACACTCCGTATTGTACCGCTGCGTACAATGAACGTTAATTTACGCACGGCACGCCTTTTTATTTTGGTTTGCCTAAATGGTATAAAAAAACTCCCGAATGAACGACAAATCATAAATCACCCAGCCATTGTGGACATGCAGGATGGTTAATTTTATGACTGCAGAGTTCAATTTAATGACAAGAGTAATTATGCCTTGCCAAAATAATGAATAATTATACATTTCTGCTCCATTATTACAAAAACAAAATGTACACACAAGGCTTGTAACGGTTTGCCTCCCGCGAAATTGGATGAAATGCTCGATCAACTATGTGAAAATAAATTTGTATTTGACTTTGAGTCGCTTATTTGTGAGCTGCTCAACACTCGTCGAGGGTCAGTGACTCAATTGCACCATGTGACTACCGCAAGTAAACCGATGACTTTAAGAGGCAACAAAACCCCAGACAAATTCTATGTCTTCACCACCATAATAATAGGGTTTTTCCCCTGTTTTTGGCAACAAAACTGAAACCTTTTTACAAGGATTCATGTCTGCATTAACCACAATATTTTCAGTCAAAATGCAAATAAAAAACAAACTATGATAATGCATGTGCATTGTCCTTGAAACGTATTGGTCCACACCAGAGACGGCTTTCTTTTGAGCCTCGACCCAATTGGTGCTCGACCAGAGGACGCCAATGATAGTGCATTGTTGCCTAAAAAAAGGGGAAAAACCCTATTATTATATTTTGGTACCTGCAAAGGAGGTCTAATGATGTCTTCACCACCATTTACAAACGCTTTGCATCACGCGCGTTTTTGTTTTATCCGGGCCATCCCGTCCCCACAACACCCTAGATCATCGCTGTGCATGCAGACATTATAGATGCCATGCATGGCCCCAGGAAGAGTGCGTTTGGCAAACTGATGGGATGGCCGACAAGAGAGCATTGAAATCGGCTCGTGCGCAGGTGCAAGGTGAATCGTTACAGCGCAGGACCGTTACAGGTGGGGAAGGCTCACGGAGGCCCTCATCCAGCAGTGGATTGATCACGGCTGACCATCAACCAAAGGGCCGCTGTTTGGGCTTCCGTATACAAACCTACCACTTTGGTGCACAGGATGACTGCTTTTTCCAGCTTCTCTCTGCACGGGTGGCCTGCTGTGATGGTTCTTACTTCAGGAGAGGAACACAGGGAGGTGGAGGGGTGATGGTGACAGGAAAAAAAAAGAGTTAGGGTACATGACACGGCAAGCGTGGTCAGTGAGTAGGGGCGGGTGGCACGGCCCAGCAGCAGCAAGTTTGGCAATTGATTGCAGAGGTTCACGATTCAAATTCAGTGGCCGCTCTGATTAACGTCGGTGTAATAACCATATGTTATGCGTGTTCTGTTAGCCTTATATTTGTTGTGCTAGCTGTTGATGCACGACCTTGCCATTCGGAAAACTGACCACGTACAGTTCTTTTCGGATTGTTTTATTCACGATTTATTTTGTTTGCTGTAACCAGGTATCTATGATGTAACCGGGTCTCCACTAGAACTTGCTCTAGAGGTTTATCTGGTCTGCTCTTCCATGCTGACCAGACGTGGTAGAAGAGGTGGGCATACCCACACTATTCCCCACCAAATGTGACGACCTAACAACCGACTAACTGTGGTGTTATCCATACACACTTCCGGATAGAGGTCAGCGGGGTGACAGTGCTTAACCATGGCAACGTGGCAACTCCCTTTGTTTGACAGTTAAAAATGTGAGATCGTTATGTTTTCTCCATATATTTCAATATGTATGGAAAACCAGTGCAAACCGGTTTTTACCTTTTTTTGTCGCGTGGTCACCGGGAATGCAATTTTTGTTTAAGCACCCTCATTTTAACTTGTTGAGCTTTAACCAAGAGCACCGTACCCTGAGACCAGGCCGGGGGGCAACCCAAGCTACAATATGTAACCATCACGGACAAACTCTCTGCTGCCCATAGCGCAGCGCGAAGGACAAGACCACTTATCCGTGCACTTCCAACGGAAAATGCACCGCCCGCAATTGCGAGCATTTCCCACCAATTGGACCAAATGCCTCTTTTTATTTTGTTCTCTTGATTCGGCACAATGCATCATAGGTCCAAGCACAGGTGGGGGGGGGGTTGCTCTGAGAACACCCTAGATTCGCAAAATGAAAAAAAAGGTGAGCACTTTCCCAAAATGCTGTTGACCATGTCTCACCCTGTGGGGGAAATTGCCGACCGGGATTGTGACAACAGCTCGAAAACGAGTCTGGTGGCACAAGCGTAATTATTGTTATTGTTTCGGCGATGCTGCCAATGTGGCAAATGTCAACCGGTAATTTATTGATCCCCTGCAGCTGGATATCTCCAAATCGACAACCTGTAAAATATTTTGGCACTTGGCACACCACATCCGGTAGACCTCCATTCGTTATGGTGGCGGCCGATGCAGTTTGGTGCCACCTCTGCTCATAAGTCTACTCGCGACATTCGGCGAGAGCGCGTAATCAACACTTGTAACGCATACTCACGGCAGTTGAGGTACTGCTGCATCCTCTCGAACACGGCGTTCAGAAAGGCCTGGCGAAATGAGAGAAACGGACAAACAGCGGCGCGTTCGTCACAGTGACCACGAGCGCGTGCTGTAGGACACACCGACCAGCGTGACACCCAGGGCTCTGCCAGCGAATATCTGCGTGACTGCTACCAGAGGGAAGGCAAAGACGGGCAGTGACCGGCACAGCCTGGTATCAATTAAAGCAGCTTTCCTCTTGCCAACGGCAGGGATCACACGTTCAGTGCTTTTGTGCAATGTGGCAGAAGAAGAAATTCTACGGGGTAAAAAAAATACAGATTCAACTTATTTATTCACAAGCCAAGTATCAATCAATTAATTACTCCGTCAAATAACATTAAGTGTAATTCTTGCGATATATCTGTCGATTTGTGCGGTATAAGATAGGAATGCTATTTGTGCAGCAATGGATTGATCATGGTTGATGATGAACATTGCACAGGGTTCAGCGGTGGCACATTGGGGGGCACCACAGTGGCGAGATGTTATCTCCATCGCCTGGTATACAGGGGGTCGTGGGTTCGATCCCGACCCTGATGCCTGTATATTTGGAGTGTCGCTTTTTCTCCAGGTCCTCCGGTTTTTCCCTCCACATTTAGAATCAACATGCGTTCACGGATATTTGGCAGATATACATTTCCACATGATACACCACTTCGTTTAGCGATCATTTGTGGCCAGGTAGCTTCTGAAAAAGTTCTATATAGCTCAGTCGGGCCTTACCTGGTAAGATAAAAAGAAAATGTTTAAGTGCACTGGAACGCTTCAAACCCCCGTGACCTCCATTTGATTCCCGACCACAACTCACATCGGTGTGCGAGTAAAAACCGAACTCGACCTGGGCACCCCCGCCAAACTTCACTGAACCTGCACTTGCCAGTGTGATGAAGTAAGGTCAGAAAACTACAATAACTGATGTGGCATATGGGAGGTCTTCTTCATCCTAGTCATTTAACCCAAATCGAAAAAACCTTATTGATTTAAAGATCGCAAATACAAATTTTAATAACATGTTAATTACTTATAAGTGTTGACGTTATGCGTATAGAAAATTAAAAGTCTAAATATTTTGGGTAAGTGGCCCTATTCAGGAAAGTAAGTGAGACAATATTTACAAATTCATCATTTTGTATTAATCTATTATTTATTATATAAATTCCAAGAAGCAGCAACATTTTATCTTGTATTTACACAGTGCTGTACCACTTTGCTTTCTATAAATAAACAAATCATTATTTGGCACATGAAGCCAAATTCTCATCAATGGCCAAAACATCCCTGAGACTCTCCTGGATAAACGAAGGGCATTATTAAATTACGCCACTTGTTACAATCACCCAGAATGCACCCAATTATTTCGTCCCACCTCGGAAGTTACGCAGGGTTGAGCCTGGATAGTGGTGGGGACCGTTGACCACCCAGGCAGGAGAGATCATCATAGGTGTCATAGTGGAGGGTAAGAGCGGCAAATTCCCTTGGTGTGCAATACAATTCTACGCTCCCACGTCTATGCTCACCTTCACCATCCCACACTCACCAGCTCTGGGTGAAGCATGCTTAAAGAAATCCCCTACGGCCCACACCGCGTGGTCAGGCCCTCGTTTGGCAGTAGACTGAGTGTAGGATTGCGCGTGCACATTATAACAAGCTGCCGCAGAGATTGGCGCAGCGGCCGTGTTGGTGGGACACACGCCCGCCCGCCCGCCAGCGGCGCACGAGACACTAACACGGTTTGACAAGTCGTCAACCGAAGGTCCGAGACGTGGCCTAGGGTCGGAGGTCACGAGCCTGCTGGCAGCCAAGCCACTCGCGCTTCGATGGCTTCACGCAGAGGTTAGGGGAGGGAGGTGGGGGGGAAGTGGGAGAGGGGTGGAGGATGGTGGAGGACGGTGGGGGGTTAGGGTGGGAGTTGGGGTGGGGAAGCAAGCACTGGGAAAACACGTGCTGCCCCTTTGTCTCTTTAAACAACATTCACTCAGTCATACTCCATAATTGCCATGGGATACATGTGTTTTTAAGTTATTAGACATCCCCTTTACCGCTAAAAACATTAATTCAGGGAAAAAAAACATTAATTCGAGGTGAAAAAAACATAGCGTTGTACCTGCAGGTCCTATGAGTACCACAATCGTGGCCCAAATTTGTGCAAAAAAAAAAGGAAAACTCCAAAGTTGTTGACTCCAGCCAGCAGGAGAGAATGCATTCTACGTCCACGGCTCGCGATGATATTCCACGCACAGAACATTAACAACAATGTTTGGGGGGAGAGGGTGCAAACATTTTTTAAAAACTCCGCATCACTTTTTGTTATTGCGGTTGTAATTGACAAGAGTGCATTGGTAGAAAAAAACGGCAACACCAAATTGGCTGTAATGCATCTCTTGCACACTCAACCGTGTGGGAGCTAATCCTGTCATTATACACATCGGCCACTTATTTAAATGATCACGACCCGACTCAAAATGCTCAGATAAAAGCTGTGACAATGACACCAGTGGCAGCAGCACGTGCAGGGTAAGTGCACGTTAATTCTTTCGCGGTTTAAGAGGCAGTCAGGCCGCTGGGGGGGGGGGTAGGGGGTCTACTTTAACATCAAATACAGCGAGATAACGGTTCGTTGGGTTTCCAATCCGCGTTACAGTCCACTTTGGAGCGTTTGGAGAAGATATTTTTCCCCACCATCAGGTCACGCGATGCCAAAGAGACTTGTAAAAGTGCACAACTATGACGCACAAGCGACTTGTTACGACTTGTTACAGGGTGACACGGTGGCAAGATGTTAACTACCTCACCAGGTAAACAGGAGGTTGTGGGTTCAACCCGGACCCTGATGCCTGTATTTTTGTAGTTTGCATGTTCTGCCCGTGGTCACATGGATTTTTCTTCGGGTCCTCCGGTTTTTCCCTCCACTTTTAGAGACATGCGTTTAGAGTATTGACTGATATAAATTTCGACGTGATCAGCCACTTTGTTCAGCTATTATTTGTGGCCAGGTCACTTCTGAAAAGAGCTATAGAGCTCAGTGGGCCTTACCTGGTAAAATTAAAAAAATATTTATATAGTTTACCAATATTTTGTGGTTTCTGAAAGATGAAAAACTAAGGCAATAAAAAACTATTTAATGGATATATCAATACGTTACGTAACCTATAAAAAATATAGCAAGAACATATACTTCTTATTCTCCTAAAACTTTTGCTGAACTATAAACGGGCGCTAACTAGTCGGAGTCCAATTTGCGCAGGCGACACAAAACATCATTACAAATTTACCAAGATTCCTCCCTCTTTGCGCCGCTTGTCTTATCAACGGCAGCTAATTGGCCTAATTCCCATCCGTGTGCTGTCCCCGCTCTGCATTCGTAGTAGAAGCAGCAGCAATTATGGGCTCGACTCAAACTTCTTCGCCGGCCAAATTGCACAGCTACTGCCCCTAATTGGCCGCATTCCGATTTGCACTCACGGCGTACGAAGAAAACGATTCTCTAATTGGCTAGACTCAGGTGGTGGTGATTGGTAGTATTGCAAATGGGCCGCCTGTACCAATGTACATCCTTGCGCATGTATATGCAGTGGTTGGAGCGGTAGTGTAACGCTTGGCACGATACACTACGAACCCAGAGACCTGAGTTCGATTTCCGCTCACGGCCACCAACACCAGTGGCGATTACCTGAATCAGTCCTGGCGATTACCAGACACTCAAATGAGTGCTCAATTGAGTACCTGGTGCCATGTATAAACATCACCATGAGGGAAACAAAGGCGGCCGGGTGAGGTGCTGGCCATCTACCCGCTCATGTGCTGTTTCAGCCCTTATCGGTGGTTGCTAATGGCACTTACCCCAAAAGCCTGTGTAGGCTACCCAGGGAATCCAATATTTTTTTCGCCTGACAGTCATCTCAGCCAGTTAATCCATCAACACCTCAGTCTGTCATCTGCCATGCTCTTCCCAGGAATCATTTGACACTTCACGAAGCCTCAAAGTACACCTAGCCTGGCACAAGAGCTGTCGTGGGGTGCAGTTAGTGTTGTGTGTGCTTGTGTGTGACGGGGGCAGCACAAGGGGCATGGGGCGGCAGAGGAGAGAGGGAACGGGGGAAAGAGAAGAGAGACAGAAATATTTGCATCTTACCATGACCTCTGCGTGCCCATGTGGCTCCGCAAAGCCGTGCACCGTCAGCTTCCTCAACACTGTGGGTGAGTCGGGGGTGGGGGTGGAGGGGGGATAATGAAATGAAATGTCAACTCGTGCGATGGCTGGGAGGCCACGGGAACTCACGGAGGCTTCGACAGTTGACACAGGAGTGGAGGCTTGGGGGTCCATGTGGGGGCGTGTTTTGTAGGGGTGGTGCAAGGCGGTGGTGTTGGTTGAGATGGTGACACAGTAGGGGGTACAGCTGGTACATCTACCGGTTACCTCAGTCAGCCAAGCCATGGCACCTGGGGGTCTGTCCCGAGACCTCCTGTCAGCGAGCCTTCGACACTTCACGTGGCCTCAAAGTGCACCTGGCCTGGCACAGGCCCCGTGGTGACATTACCGTCAATTAGTGGCGAATGGCGGCTATTGCTATTGGTGGGAAGCGGTAGTGCGGCGGTAGTGCAGTGGTTAACAGGCTGTGCGACAAACTTGGCACCCCAAGTTCGGTTCCAACTCACGGCCAATGCCAGTGAGAATTATCCCCTAGATATACTCAGCCACAAACGAGTACCCGGTCCAGTGTGTAAACATCACCACTGGGGAGATAAATGCGGCCAGGCGTTGTGCTGGCCACTGTCCCGTGTGCTGTACCAGCCTTCATAGGTGCTCATTAACATCATTTGCCCCAAGAGTCTGTGAAGGCTATACGGGGGATCTTTGTCTTTGGTGGTGGCGGAGACTCGAGATGAGATTGATTAATTCACTGAAGGAGCTCTCACAACAAGGTGTCAATTTATTTACTTTGCATTCAAACCAAGGGGGTGGCCTCAATTAGACCACGAGGGTCCAGGGAAGCTGCTAAACTAGGACGGCTAAAAAATATACAGGCCAAGGTGATAACAGTGAATGAAATCCAAATGCTGCAATGTACACAGATAAGTGAAATGTGGACTACGTGAAGGAACCGCAGCCAAAGGAGAAAATGCACCCTCAGAGGAGAACCACCCGTGGAGATGGAGCAATAATAATCGAGATAGTGTTTCCTCCTCGCACGTGTGGGTTTTCTTGGTGGGGCTCCAGTTTTCTCCCACATATAATTGCTCATGTATTGGCTCATAACACCTTCATATATATATAAATGGAGGACTGTAGAGCTTGGGAAATTGTTGGCGCCGACCCATTGCGTGGCTGCCTTCCTGCTCGTCTGTGGTTCGTTTCCCAAAGAAAGTAAATACTGTGTGGTGTGTTCAAAGGTGAAATTAGTATTAATTCCAATGATGATAATTAATACAACCCTGATGCCTTTGTGAGCATGTGTGTTCACTATGATGATCTTCATGATGACGATGATACTGTGGCTCGTGAATTATGAAGATTACTGAGTCAGTGTGTGTGTGATATTACATGCCACTGGAATAATTTATTCACGTACACCACAAGAGTCAACAACCTATACATACCCTTGGTTTGTTGACATATTAGTACTACAATAACCGCCCTATATCTGTCTAATATTTCATGATTCTGTGGCCTAGTTTTGTAATTTGCTGTGTTCAATCTGGAGGTTAAACTGCACGAGTCGATTTGTGCTGCAGAGAATTATTTGTGTAATATTTCCAATTTCTCATGTGACAACAGTTCTTTTGTGGTCCTATTTTTATTTGTTTTGCCTTTGTCATATCGGTAAACCAGGTCAACACTTGCAAACGAGACTCATCTCAGGGTCTCTTGAGTCCTCACCGAGTTCACGAAAAAAATATACTTGAAACGTTTGAACCACAACCCAACCACCACAACTCAGCCTTCCATGGCTCAACATTCGTACGCAAAAAGGACCGAGCGATCGCGAGCCAGAAATCACGCAAACTACAGAAGCACCTGCATTGTCAACCACAAAACTAATGGCAAAATCAACAACCGCTGGTGTGTAAACACGGACAAGCCGCAGGCTTGCATCGACGTACACAGGCTATATCATCATCATTATCGTCGTCGTCATCATCATCGCTGTCCACTGCAGCGTATACAAAATTATTTGGCACATGTCATGAGGGGTACTGCAAGATCCAACCATGTCCGTCCACTGCTCGCTGAGCTGCATTGGCTTCCGATTGCCGAACAAACAAATTATAAGGTGGCACTCATTATACACAAAGTACTTGCCACAAATGAACCACAATACCTTGCTAATTTCGTCAAGGAACATAAACCATCACGTGAACTCTGGTCATCGTTGCAGCGGCTTTTGGCTAACCATCGAACAAAGACGGTCAGATCACGCATTTTCAGATGTGCTTCTGGGGCCGTCTGCAACACTCTTCCTTCAGATATTAGGAAGCCACTGGAGCTAGGCGTTTTTAAATCATCTAGATTGAAAAATTATTTCTTTAGAACTGCTTTTTGTGTCTAGTTTGTTGTCCTTTCCCCGCACCTCCGATTAGCACAGTTGGCTACATAAGGTGCAAAAAATAAATTCAACATACATATACACAAGAGCGACAAACCTTTGAGCGAGAGGAGTGTGCGCTCGAGGGAGTGAGCGGTGGCATCGTGGTCGCTGGCTACCACCTGCTGCAGGAAGGACTCGGTGTGGTGAGTCCACAGCGAGCAGCAGAAGCCGTAGATGCCAGACGCCAACTACTCCCAGCGGAGAGGAACCGAGGGAGCGATGTTAGAAACAGCAGCGATTGCAGCAGCAGTAGGAGTCATTACAGCAGTAGCCCCAGCTTTAATAGACCAGCAGCACCAGCTTCATTAGAGCAGCAGCAACAACAACAACAGTCGGTGTCACCAAGGCGCTTGTTGCCAGGCCGGGTGCATTTCGAGGCCGCGTGAAGTGTCAAAGGCTCGCTGACAGGTCACAGGACAGACCAGGTGCCATGGGTTCACTAATTGAGATGACTAGCAGATGAACCACCTGTGCCCCCAACTGTGCCAACTTGCTGCATTTTAGCCACCCGGCGCTCTGCTCGTTGTTGCGAGTGTTGCTCCTCTGCCCTCTACTGTTGTTGGAGGGCGACTTTCTCCAGTTTTAATACGTCAACAGCAGCTATTTCAGCAGCAGCTGTTAGATAGACTAGCAGCAACACTTCTGATTAGCACGGTTGGCTACGAACGGTGCAAAAAAAGTTCAACGTACATACATACAACAGCAGAAGTGACAGCAGCTCTTACAGTGATATGAGTAGCACCTATAATATGAAGACTGTAATTTTGTCTTTTAATGTTATTTTTAAGATAGCCAATGCTGTATTTCAAGATACATCTCCACGGTGGTGGTCATCTTGGATGCGTTCACTCCTTTTGCTGCAATACCAGCTATTTTTATTTTACCAGGTAAGGCCCACTGAACTAAATAACTCTTTAACAGTAGCAACCTAGCTACTAATTATTGCTCAGCAAAGCGGCTTATCGTGTGGAAATGTAGAGCAGCCAAATACTCTAAATACATGTTTATAAGTGTGGTGGGAAACACCGGAGGACCTGGAAAAAAAACCACGCGACCACGGAGAACATGCAAACTCCAAATAAACAGAAGGCGTCTGGGTCAGGATTGAACCCACCCGATCCTGCATACAAGACAGGGTAGTTAACATCTTTCCACCTTGACAAACGACGTACAAACTGATCCTTACGTGATTCGCACACGCGCAAATCTTGAGGTACACATCACGAGCTCACTTAACAAATTGACCACGATTAATCGAATGCTTAGTTGCACCACTTACGTTTCACAAGGAAGCGGCCAAGTCATAAATGAGACTCTAGGTTGACTTTTTTTTTACTTTAATTGTCATGTTTTATAGTATATATATTGCTTGTTGCTTAATTGTGATTCTTCGACATGTTATTGTTAGTTTTAATATGAGGTTAGCAACACTTATTCTGTGCTCTCCAGTTTCCGGGGTGAAAAGTGGGCTCGGTTTTGCCCAATCCCTGGCCAAATGGCTAAATTTTTTAAACAAATGAATGAGAAAAAAAACAGAGGCGGTGATTCTTTTGGTATGACGACGACAACGTTGATGAAGGTAAGAGACGCGTTGGCCCGCACCAACATAGGCTGCGGCACGAGCTGACGAGCCGTGCTTAGGCGTGGTGATTAACCATAATGAGTGGCTCGCGCGCACACGCACGCACACGCACGCACGCACAAAGGTTGCTAGTGTGCCACGTCAATGCCCCACGTGCACTTGGCACGCAGGGGTCGCGGTGTCGGGGGAAAAAAACCGACCGCCTTTTTTGTTTTTGCCATTTAATTAGCTCAGCCCACGCACTCTTCTAAGGCATGTGTACGTGTGTGTGTGTGAGCAGCCACTTAGCAAAATTAAAATTTATAAATAAATTGCCCACTATTGGCACCACGCAGAACACCGTGACACGTGTGTACTAAAACGTGGATGGATTTGTACAAACACAAGGCCAACGCTATCATAAAAGGGCCCTCCGGTCTGAAAGTAACGTGGCAACTCCCGTACTATGCAATACAGCAGCATTTATAATATTACCTCTACATGGAACATCAACAGTTTCAATGTATAGTATAAACAAGGAGCATCCATTGACATAAGTGGAGTTCAAGGTACTGTAACGGCAATAGCTGAACATGACAGTACCAAAACATTTTCAGGCCATGTTTATAACACAAGGACAGACATACAACGACAAAGGTCCCCCGTATAGCCTTAACAGACTATTGGGGCAAGTGCTGTTAGCGAGCACCTAGGGTGGGGTGTGGCAGGCACAAATGGACTGCCACCTTCGTCTCTCCAAGCACTGATGTTTACATATTGCAGCAGGTACAGTATTTATATAAGGCCGAGCCAACCTAGGGGTAGACCCTCAACCGATTCATATTTGTCACTGTTATTGGCCTCAAGAAAGAATCGCCAGGTTTGCAGCGCAGTACGCCAACCACCGCAGAATGTCTCCACACACACGAACACACTGACACACACACACAACAATCGCTACATTGAACCGGCGACATTAATCATGCAAAGATCAGCAATAAGAGTGGCAGCGGGAGCTCTCTCAAGGGGAAGAAGCGCTTACGAGAGCAGGACCCGGCTTTGAGCCGCAGGCTTCGCGTAAAGGGCAGCGGTGGAGTGCCCAAGGATAAAAGTGTGCGCGTGTGTCTGATCTATAACGGCGATGTAAGCGAACCGCAAAAAGACTACAGGACCTTGCGATGAAACAAAGGGTTAAAAAAAAAGATAATACAATTGCAATCAGCAGGAATGACATTGATTCACCGTTGCCCGTCCCAATGAATGTATGAATCGTCCAATTATGGGAGGGTCACGATTCGCGTTAAGAACCTATTATTTATTAACTCGTTAGTGCTGGAGCGGTGGCGCAGCGGGTTAGCGCGATGCATGAGGAGCCTGGCCACCTCAGTTTGATTCCTGGCCATGAGATAGAGCATTGCTCACTGGGCCCTTCCTGCTGAAAGAAAAAAGTTAAATAAAAATAATTTCACGTTCGACCCAGTCTTGTGCTCCCCCCACCCTCACCCTTCCTCCCCCCGCCCCCCTGTAGCCTTCACTAATCCTTCACCAACCCAGCGTGGTGAAATATGGTCAAACTACCCCCTCCTTTGGTGGTGGATTAAAGGGTATAAATTGTTTACAAACTGTTGAACAATCTATTTTGTATCGTCCCTCTTTATAAATTATTTCATTAATCTGGTGACAGCCTATTGGAAATCGAACAGGTCTTGGAATACGAGTGCGTCCACGTCTTGAGACACTCGAACGGCAGCAAGTTCAGATTACGCGAATGCTCTCGCAAGAGGTCACACGTATGGCACGACAGCCCTTCGCTGACTATGCGTGATGAACGAATGACGTCTCGATACGAGGTTCGCCACGATGACGATCGGTGAGGAAAGAAGGAGGGGGACGTAGGGCGGGCGAGGGGGGGCGGCTCACCTCCTGAAAGAGACGGCGATCGACTGCCAGGCGCTTGGAGGCGAGCACCTTGGTGACGTGGTAGAAAGTGAGCAGCGCACGGTGCTGGGGCAGCATGGCCTGCGTGCGCACACCCTCCAGCAGCACGGGGATGAGCTCGGGCCACTGGCGTGGGCAGTCCAGCCGTGCCACCTTAGCAATCAGCACCGCGATCTGCGTCGCCACCTGAGCGCCAGGGTATCGATCCGTTTTGCATATTTAGCTACGGAAATATTCGATGACTAATGCATTTCCCGCGTTCAAAGTCAACGCGATTTCTCGCTAAAATTTGCATTGAGGCCTTGGTGCTCATTTATTATTTATAACCCGGGCCCAGCGGTGGGAATTCCACATTGCGATGGTGGGGGTGAGTCTTGATTAAGGAGGACAACCACTGTTGACTTCCCCACAAAGCGGTACCCTTTTTATTGACTCCGGATGGATGATTTTAAATCAGAAACTTTCCCACTGCAGGCCCCTTGCTCTACCGCCGAGCCACCTGGCCTTATTTCCTGGGTAAACAAAGGTAATATTAAAACATAATAATAAACACCAGCACCAATGTAAGTACCAATTATACAAACAAGCCACAACGATGATCATCACAGCAACAACCACCACCACCGCACCTCAGCCATAGCCGTCACGAGCAGCATCAACTGCTACTGCCACCACTCTCACCCCCACCACCAATGCTGCTGCCATCACGGGCGCCAAACACGGGCCACGGGCAACAGACTTGCTCGATGGAAAAAAAGGCTCGAAATAGATATTTCGGTTTAATTGTAAATTATTTGAAGCAGCAGCTAATAGAGCACCATATAATGAACTAATGCGCAGCTGTAGTTCACCAATTATCCACCCTGCCCCCAACACCCCCCACTGCTCCTCTCTGGAAATTCTAAATTGAATTGTCACGATTTGGGGTCAACACATTATTTCAGAATTGAACCCATTACATACAACGTATACAAAAAAAAACATGCTTATTAAACATATGATTCAACGCATGTATGGCGAGCTCAAGAATCAATGTTAATCAATGTGCCAATAACACCATTATAATTCTAGATTTGAAGCTTTCGTGCCTGCAAGGATTCATACTCTTAGGTTTTTTCGGTAAAGTCACGTAGGTAAAAATAAATAATAAAAATAATAGAAATAATAATAGAAATAAAATTATAAATCACGTTTCGTTTTGAATTGAGCGATGCATTGCCTCACTTACCTGATGACGGAGACTTGTGTTGCCTCCGAAACGTCGTGATTTATAATTTTATTTCTATTATTATTTATTTTATTTTTATTATTTATTTTTACCTACGTGACTTTACCGAAAAAACCTAAGAGTATGAACACCATTATATATCCTAACAATTGGAAATATGAACGTTTGTGAAATAACAGGGGATTATACTTTCATCTCGCCCATCTTTTCACCGCGGTAACCAACATGGGCGCGGAATGCAGCGTGCGCCCGCGATAGCCGGGTCACGGAGGACATAAGCAATTCGTAAAACGCGTGAATAGCTATCGGTCTCCTAGGAGGACTCCCCCCAATGCTAATCAACCCCCGGGAGTTACTGGGGAGACGAGACCGTATTGAAATTGCAGAAATGTATCAAGGGATGCGGCCAATTACCATTAGAATGTGGTGAGGCTGCTCTCCGACACGCCGAGCGTGTTTAGCCAGATGCTGTCGGCAGAGTGGCGAGCACACGTTACACACAACCGGAACACTTTGTGTTCGGTGGTAACAAGGGTGCGAATAACATGAGCATGTGCGGTTTAACGAAATTTCAATCTACACCGCTCTCTCATTTTTCTCTTGCTTGAACTTAATGGAATGGTCCTGTGTGAAATGTGCTCTGTACTCGCACAGCCTAAACCACAAATCCTCCACCTGGGCATTCGTGCACAGAGGGTTGGTTGCCTTTAAAAAAATCAGCTGACTGAAGCCCCGATTGATAGAGGATTCCCAAATGTGGCCTCATTTGCAGCTTTCTGTTTCGGATAAAAAGGTTAGGTGGCGTGTGCAGGAGCAAGGTGGGGGGCAGTTTTTATCTCGTGTTTACAACCAGTGGTAGTTGGGATGAGTCTATCCTGAGAACCAATGCTTACCTTCTACAAAATGGAACCACATTTTATCAGCCCAGGATAGATGAAGCGCTCAGTCGACTATGGCTAAGATTTAAATTCGTGGCCTTACAATCATGAAGCTGTACGCTTTAACAATGGCACTACCTGGTTGGATTTATATATTTATTTTAAACATGTACAAAGCACAATCCATTTAGTGGTAGGCAACACGAGCATAAGGGATGTGTGATGAACAGCCTACGAAATGCTAAAGCATCTGCAGGCCAAAGGGGTGGTTGTCGTGATAAGTCGTGACGATCATTATTACTTTTCTTTTACTATTCAAGCGCAAAGATAAACATGGCGTCATGTACGAGCCAACGAGCACGAGCCGACAACAAATATCGTGAATCATGAAAGAAAAATGCACATTCATAATGCATCGCTCAATTCAAACGCAGGCGATATCGTTTTGTTTTTCAAGAAATCTTTGCCGCGGCACGGCGGAAAATACCTGGGAGCGACCCCCTCGTGTCAGCGTGTTAACGCGACCGCGGCACTCTTTTAAAATAAGCCACATGCTCTTCCACCGATCCATGAATCTTAGATGTAGGTTAGAAACGTGTTCCACTGGAGAAATGTTTAATTGATAAGACAACTTCATTTATCGATGCCAAAGGGACCGCCTGCTCGTCGACTAATGGGGAAACGGGGGGGGGCCGCAGTTCATCCGTCCGAACGTAGCACCCGCGCATGACCTTCCCTCCCACATGGAGCGCCACCACCCACGGTTCATCTTATCGCGCCAGCCGGCACGCCCATATTTGACACTGTGCCGTCATCACACGAATTGCACTGATCTCTCAGCGAGGTGGCCGCATGTTTCGGGGTTCAGGGACGCAGAGCTGGTACTGCCGAGATCCACGGGTTCGAATCTGGGGTTGAGCTCAGTCCAAAATAACTTGATAAATAGAGACTCGTGTACAGACACGTACACAGAGACTCAGAGACTCGCACAGAGACCCAGAGACACACATAAACTGGCTTTGGAATAAAAGCCTGGTTCTTAAGCTTAGCGAATTGATGGTCTCAACCAGTTAAATCACGACAGCACAAAAAATGCCATGAATAAATTTGGTTTGTTACTTCATGAGGATAAATTCCAGGGCACATTATTTTGGGATTATTTTTGAAGGCCGCAGATTTATTATGGAGAAAAAAACAAGTCCCATTCAGAATTCTCACATCGAGCAGTGAATTACCTTTGTATCGGAACACAGCCCCTGGAAGAATGTATTAGACTACTTCTGAATTCCCTTAAAAAGCCTCTAATCCATACTAGATAGTGCATCCACTTATATCCTTGAAAAAGGCAAGTCATATGGCAGTCGATTTAAATTTTGTAATTCTCAGATCTGGAATTGTGCCAATATTAATTGACGAATGAAAAGTAACTTGGCCCGAGACTATCAACTTACTACACTTGAGAAGCCAGCTGATCTCCGTCGTACTGGCTCAGCGCTCTGGGATGGCAATTATCAACTCCCACTGAGCCACACCTCTAAGGCTCTGGCCTTAAAAGTCCGTGTGGCGCAGTACCCGCAGTGCGCTCATGGCCTTATCTGCAACTCGCTCCGTGTACGTGTCTGAGAAAACGAATGTGTCCGTACCTCCTTCTCCGCCAGCAGAAATAAGCGATGACCTCGACAGATGAGCGCACACATCACGCTAACCGGCAATTCCGACGACACGCGGTTAGCGCCAATTAATAAAATACCATCCGACATTCCCAAAGGAAGTCGTTATCTTAACGTTACGCTGTTGAGCAAGACTGTGGCATTTTGTGATGTGGAACTGCGTGCAGATTCTTCCTGTTATCCACGTGCTGGCCCAGTGATTAGGGCTCTGAGCTATAGACCATGGCATTAGAGTTCGGTTCCCCGCCGTGGCTAACGTCAGTAGCAAGTGAAGTCTCAACCATCCCAGGCCCCCCTCTTCCCCAACCCGCACTGACCAGCATGGTGAAGTTTCATAATAAAGGTTTTTGGGTTAGATCGCGTAAGTATAAATGTGTCGTAACCCTCCACCACCCGACACAGCCAGTAAGGTTTATCACGTAAACAACGCGCAAATTAGTTACTACTTCAGCCCACCGGTTTGTTGGAGAGCAAATCCAAAACATTTACAATTTGAATACGGCGTTTCGCTGGTAATTACATCCAGCATCATCGGGCGATTTGTCAGAAAAGTGAAGTCATCCACCTGCCCCACCTCTTCTTCTGCCTTCCTCTTGATCTCCTCATCTTACAATTACAATGATCGGACATGGTGACCTGAGGAGCGGAAAGAGAAATGGCGCAGGACAGGGCAGTGTGGAGAAGGTTGGCAAGGACAGCGGGACCCTACACGAGTGGGACAAACGCGTGGAAAAAGAAGGCACCTTACAATTACAATTCCTTATAGAGGAAAAATACTAATTACATGATTACTAAACTATTATTTAATTACAATACCCCCCCCTCCGCCTCTGATTTCTGCACCTTATGGGTTCAGTACTGATGCCGTCTTGCTCTATTTAAGACCGGAAGCAGGTGGATGGCTTCACTATTCTGGCAACTCGCCCGATGATACTGGATGTAATTACGAGCGAAATGTCATATTCAAATTGTAAATGTTGTGGCTTTATTCTCCAATACACCGATGGGCTGTAGTAGTAACTAATTGGTGCATTGTTTACATGACAAACCTTACTGGCTGTGTCGAGTGGTGGAGGGTTATGACACATTTATACTTACGCGATCTAACCGAAAAACCTTTATTATCAATATTGGTCACGAAAGCCTATGTGTTATGGTGAATTTTGGCGACACAATCTCAATACTGCATGGGGTGGCGCTCAGTGAGCGTTGGCTTGACATAAGCCCGTAGATAATGATATTGTAAAATTATTCCCGTTTTATTCACAAATGAGTTACCAGTAAATGCGGACAATTGGAGTCACAAGGACGTGGCAGCAAATGCAACCTATTATCCGTATATATCTGCAGGTGTCCAAGTTATTTTTCCAAACAGGCATGGATAACAATATCTGCCAATAGTACGACAGAGAAATATTATCAACATTAGCCATGGTTAATCCACTGCTGGAGGAATACCTCCCTGAGCCACCATCCTCCATCACAATCCTACGATGCAACAGTCCACCCAGCACCTGCACACACGCCCATCGCATCGCTCCATCTTCTCAGCGTCCATCCTCGAGGATACGTTCCAATATAATTAAACCGTAAATTGAACAATCCTTGGGCGCGTAAAAGTAGTTTCAGGAAACGCTGTTCGTTTCTGGTGATGGGAAAAAAAAAAAGGACAGCCACGCCTCCCCCTCTCCTCCTCCTGCCCCCAATGTAAAAAGGCAGCAACGGCCGACAAGAACAAATGGGATTTTAATAATAGATGCTCCCGTGCGACCAATTAGCGGGCAGGATTCCCATTTCTCTCGGGGTGGAAGACGCACCTGATTGACCGGCTCGTTGAAGTTAGCGATGAGACCGGCACGGAGCGACGACTTCTCCTCCTCCGACAGCGAGCTGAAAAGCAAGCACAAGTAGGAAACACATCATCTTCATATTCTATTCACATTTATATCATTGCATAAATTACATATGGCAAGTTCCCACTTAACGCGGGGGGGGGGGGGGGGGTTGCATTCCTGAAAATTGCCGCATAAAGAGAATTCGCGTTAAGCAGGAGGAGTTTTCTCGTAAGGAATAACGGTAAAGGTGGGGGGTGCCGTTCCAGCCCTTAATTTTATTACAATTTTTTATTTGTTTTAGATGTTTATTTTTAAATGTGTCCCGTTTATATAGTAATACTATAAATATGCTGTGTGACAGTCAGTTATTCAAATATATAAAGTGTGTGATACAGAGATATGGTGAATGAAAAAGATAAGGGAGCTAACGCTGCGCACACAAAGATGCTGCCGGAACAAAGACTGAAGAATTGGAAGGCACACCGTGTACCACAGTACGCATCGTAAGGTACCAGCTCCGAGCATCATCGAACAAAGATGACAACACCCACGCCGCTCAGAAAAGTAGTCCATCACACACCAGACTCGCGGAATAGCAGGTTCAGTGCGAGATAAATAAAAAACCTTCCATATTTTAAAAACCGCGTTAACGCGAAAACGCATCGTTTGACCGCACGGTAAACGGGGATTTACTCTACATGAATTTGACGTGGTGTGCCGTCATTCGTCCCACCGAGTTCTCATTAGCAGGAGGCCACGCACGGCCCATCGCACGTTCTCATTGGCTCAGAGCGCCCGGCGGTGCGGTTAAATGCAGCTTGGTGATGATGAGCACAATGGACACCCAAGCCTTGAGCCGGCAATTACACGGACTGATGATGACTATTCTGACTACTCTAAGTATGATGGTGATGATCATTATTTGCTACCCATGTTGCACTCCATTCATGATGAATTCCAATAATGAAGATTATGATTTTTATTTATGATATGAGTAATTATGACGATGCTGTTCCTGACAATTTTATCCGATGGCGATGATGGTGATAATAATGCCGTATTGTGCTCCTGAAAATTATAATTGACATAAAAATATGGGTGATGATGATTTTCTCCTGATGATCATGATGATGATGAATTCCCATTACGCCAACTTCAGACATGCACCGGATGATGGCGATAGCTAAGGATAAGCTTCTGTTGACGATGATTATTGACAATGCACTCATAATGATTAAATTCAATGACAAATCCCTATGGTAATGATTATGATTATAACGATGATGGTGGTGGTGGTTGATACCAAAACTCCTGTGGATGATTCTTTACAATGTGCTCCTAATAATGAATTCCAATTACGACGATGATGATGACAAATTCCTATTCGGAGGAGTTGCAGATGACGACAAAAAATATATATTTCAGCTTGTAACGCGCCGCCGCCGTCGCAGAGTATTCGCTCACTCTCGAAGAGAGAAATCAATTCAGAGGCACGAGGGGGAAACATTAAAGCAGACAGGCAGCAGCCACATGGTGAGCCAGCGCCAACAATTGCCCAAGCTTTGCAGTCCTCTATATATTAAGATGATGCCGGCCAATCAATGAGTATTTACACATGCGGGCGGGTAACCAGAGCAACCGGGGAAATCCCACACATGCAAGGGGGCAACACTACCCCATACAGACGGAACAGATAAGAGTTCACATTTTGCTGTACCACCTTCTGTTGGCAAACCAGGGTATGGGCCCCTCCTCAACGCTCATGGGAAAGGAGGCTCGCAAGCTTCGTCTGATCCACCAACCCTCAACGCCTCCGCGGTGATTAATTACAGGTATGCGCCACCACCGCCAGGCTATCTGAATGCTGAGGGTGACAGGTGCATACTTGGGAGCCAGGCGCCGCCAGTATCGGTCAATTCCATTCTTGAAGTAGAGGGCAGCGAGCCACCGCACATGCACGTCCAGACTGTGGTCCATGAAGATGTTCTGCAGGGTTCATGGGGTCACAGGGCAAACGGTTAAGGAATTAATATAAGAAATGCAGTGTTTGCACACCATTCAACGGGAGATGGAAAGAGGATGGCAACGTATGAGAGAAAAAATACAAGTTTGAGACATCGCATTGAGTTTACATGTTTTTTTATTTGCCTGGGCAGGGATGTATCATGACTGGAAACGATGATATCCAACGATTGAGACTGGTGACAGAATAGCAGGCAAACTAGAGAACACAGCCCAAGAGGATGACCACCATAATCAGATCAGCTCACGTGCGGCGAGATTGACTGTGGAAATTACAACAGTGAGGGATGGCGCGATAACTTTGAAAACACGGTGAGGCCTTCATCCTGCAGCAGAGAGATCACGGCCCATTGCGCTGGAGATATCTGCATCAGTCTCCAACAACAAATATTTAGCCTTTTTTTTCAACATATTCAGTAGGGGTGGGTCAGAAAGTTACAAAAATATACACTACAAAAAAACGTTAAGAATGCAGAGTATAGGAAAGGTAAGCAAATCATAAAAAACATAAAATAGATCAAGTATATAAGTTCAAATTGCATAAGTACACCAATTCCTAACTTGGGCAATGCAGCAAAACAACAGTAAAAACAGTCGCAGACCACACCAAGACAACACACAGTCCCTCAATAAAAATGTACATTAAAATTGAACTACCGATACATGGGTCAGGATGAAAGTTTCGAATCACAACTGCAAATGCAGTTGTATCCAGCACTGATCTTCTGCTTCAGGATATTTTTTGAAGGAAGATTTACGATGTTACCCTTTCCCATTGCGATGAGATACGTGTACGTCATCAGTTCTTCCGATTCCGTACATTTACATCATCGGAACGGAATTTATTCCCAAGGGAATCGAATCGATTCTGAACGAAATCGGAAGTAAATGGCCATGCGGGAGGGCGTGTGACACAGTTTGGCACCAGCTATCATAAAGTGCGGTCCTATAGCTACAGTTCTCTGCAGTGAGTACAGTTCAATGTCTTTACAAATAGCAGCGCTATGTCTCTCTCAGTCAAATTAACGCCAACCGCTTGCGTGTTCCGAGATTCTGCGGTGAACGGGACCCACCCTGCAACTTGCAGACGTCTCGGAAAGGGTTAAGAGAGGAAACAAGGTTGTTCCAAAATGATGGTCCTGCAACGGCAATGGTTTTGTCACCTATTCCTATTACTTGTTCTTGGGATAGTTACAAGTCAATTAGATGGATGTCTTAGGTTACTTGGGTTTGGAAATGGGGTTCATGAATTAGCTAGCGCACATTCACCAATGTCCGTAGAGAGGCTCGAACGCTCACCGAGTACCCTGGGATGATGTTGTAAAGCCCGAGCTGCAGACAACACAAGAGGAGCTGCAAAACCCACCAAGAGCCTGCCAAACATCGCGAAAACCAATTAAGTCCCGAGCAAAAGCTCTCGAAACCACCAGGGTTTGACCCGGTGTAACGAATGCTGGCAAGCAGAGCGGACAAAAACGGGCGCCTACAACAGACAAATCATTTCCGACCCCACACAGAAACCCCCCCCACCCCCACCGTCCCCCCGGCTTCAATGTGACCAGAAAACTCTGCACCGCATTCAACCATACGAGGAGATCGCAACGGGTGTTGCGTCTATCTCACGCGCAAAAGGTAAATAAAGAAATGCCCCCAGCTGCGACTGCGGATCCACACCGCAAGCCGTATAATATGTCCTAAACCGCTGCCCCAAAGATCATTCAAAGGAGGAATGGAGGAGCTGCAAGTGGCCTCCACAAACGCCATTAATTGGCTCAATAAACTGGACCTTGAAAGCTAAATTACTTTGACTGTTTTACACTCAGCCACACGCGAGAAGAAAAAAAAACAGGGAATGAGTTTACGTACTTTAAAAAATAAGCCAGATGCAATTTGTGTTTTCATAATGTAGCACACAGTAAATTGCATTCTACATCAATGAATATTAAGCAGTCTGTGTAATGAATTGCTAAATTGCGTTAACGATAATGAGGCAGAGATCTCAAATGGCAGTCAGCCCATCGGTCAATTGCACACGTTCCACCTACAGTATATTGATCGTCACAACTATGATGAAAACAAGGAAGAAAAACCACGCATACGCATCAATTAAACAATACTTTGCAACATGCAATTTTCTTCATTGCTGATAAGCATTTAATTCATGACAATAGTGTTACGTTCCAAGCCAGACAATGAGAGATATGTCTCTGTTGTGAGTCTGTGAGTTTCTGTGCGAGTCTATGGTTAGCTGTGCGAATCTATGGCTATCTGTGCGAGTCTATGACATCTTCCTTTAGGGTGAGGATTCATTGCATCAGTTCGCGAGCGCCATCCTATGGTCATATAAACGTGGAGGGAGAGAACACGCTCGCAGGTGGAACGGTGCTGCCACCTGGAGTAAAACCAAGGTTGATTTCAAATGCTGAAACGTTCAGACAGCACTCGCACGCAACACGCGGCAGCTGTCTACATTATTAATAAGCGGTAATTACATAAAATCCGGCCACATGGATCAGCGGTAGAGTCACCAGGCTCACAATCAGAATGTTTCGAGCTAAAACCATGTTCGGGGGTTGACTCAACCCATCACACCGAACGGGGTCAGTTAAAATGAGTACCACTCTGTACGGATGTCAACAGTGCTTGTCATATGGAGATACCAGCTATAGGAATGTGTAATTTCTGTAATTTGTTTGTGTGACCCCCCCCACCTCCAGCCACTAGAGGCCACTACATTCACAATAATGTAAAAAAGCGACTAGACCAGGGGTCGGCAACCAAAATAACAAGAAGAGCCATTTCTTTCCAATTCGGTACAAAATTCAGCATTTCAAGAGCCGCAATGCATCTGAGTACATACTGTACATACGTACATATCGTCAAGAAGCAGCCCGTAAAGAGCCGCATGCGGCTCCGGAGCCGTAGGTTGCCGACCCCTGGACTAGACTATTGATTGAACACTTCATGCAAGCGCGATGGAGCCGAAACTTTAAACGGCTAATTGAATCCACCCGGAATGCTGAGGCCCATGGGCTGGAGGGGCCCAAACACAGGGTTACAAAAGGCCGGGGGAGGGGGAATCGGGGAGGGGGGGTGAATGGGTCCTGGGACCAGTGCCAAACACGGGACACCACTGGGGTGAACACGCGTGAAATGGTTTGTGCAAGAGCCGTCGGAACACCTGCAGTTCCCCGTTAGAAAAACAAACTGAACTTTTGGACCCATGACGTGGTAGTCCGAAGGCACAACAGGGGGCAACGTGTGGTATTATCAACCTGAGCGAGGCGTTACATCTGAATCAAACGTGTCAATCTAAACAAAGTAAACTTAGCACGCAGCCGGCTAAAATTTAAACACGAGTGCATTATCGTTCCCGAGTTTGTGATGGGGAGGCTGGTGAGCAATGATTTATTAGTTTGAGTTGAAATTCCAAGAAAGACACGGGAAATGTAAAGTATCTCCTGATACCTGCCGTGCATCAAAAGCTATGCTGAGACACTCAAGATGGAACTTGAGACTATCACCTGCCGACATTCATTCATTGTCACGACGAGAGCAGGGTGAGTAGTCGTTGAAGACGTATTACTGTTTTTCTGTGACCGGGTGGGCTCGGAGGTCAGCGACACAGAGTTGGCACTACTGAGACCATGGGTGTTTGAATTCGAGTTTCAGCCTCAAGTGCAGAGTTGCACTACAATTTGGAGGCTGACCGGTTGGACTCAGTGTCTGTCCTGACAGAAAGGGAGTGATTTCATCTTCATCCTCACATGGAAAGCATTTCAATGAGAAAGCATATTTGAGGGGTTTTATAGGGGGAAAAACCCCATGTCAGCTTCACCGTAACACTTACAATCCACTTTCATTCATTTATATTTTTGTCATCTCCCCATGAGTGGAAACACAATAAAAAAAATTGCCATCAATTCCACATATGAATCGTGTGTATGTTTGATCACAAAACTACAGTGACCAAAAACACCTAATTTGTCAATAACTGTAATTTTAAAGATACTGGCTCTATACTAAAAATATATACAGTACATCATAAGCTGATGTGAGCACTGCCTTGATACGATTTAAAAAAAGACATATCACAAAGCTTATGTTATGAGCAATGATTTTTCTTCGGAGCAGAACCAATTATAAAAGATACTGCCTGTCAAAATGTTATCCTATTATATTATTTGATGTGAGTCAATGTTGATAATGCATGTGGTTTGCATTTTTTTTCATCACTGCCAAACATGATTTGCTTAAAAAAATTGTGAAAAATCTAATGGGGCCCTCATGGATTGTGATTGTAAGAAATAATTAAATTATTGCACTAGACAGCAGTTTCTCTCCCGGTTTTATATACAGTAAAACCTTGGATTGCGAGCATAATTCGTTCCAGAAACGTGTTTGTAATCCAAAGCACTCGTATATCAAAGCGAATTTCCCCATAATAAATAACGGAAACTCAGATGATTCGTTCCACAACCCAAAAATATTCATGTAAAAATTATTAATACAAAATACCTTTTAATATTTTATTATTTCAATTTAATATAAAGCAATCAAATGCATTAATTACATTTAATCGTGGCTGGTGTGAGGCAGACGAGAGAGAGGAGAGGAGGAGGAGGGTTAATGTGTAGGACGACTTTCACTGACACTAACGGAATCACTGCCATCTGTTGGCTCACTGGAATCTTTTTGTGCGACTTTAACAAGGAACCTATCCAATGACACTTGCTTTTGCCTCCTTTTGAGGAGGCAAAAAGCATTGTTGCAGTACAGTTACTAAAGAACAGTCACTACACTTGGACACAAAATAAAAAAAATGCTTTACGCACACACACGTGGTGGTCACAACACTATAGTAAACAGTATACGCTCGCACGGATGTTGACTATACGAGTGAGGCACGCCGACTGAGACCGAGCATGGGAGACGTTTACCCACAATCCCGCAGCAATAGAGAGAAGAACTATTGGCTCAGTTGTGATCACGTGACGCTCGACAGACAAAGCGTATACGTACTACTCGTATTGCAAGACCTTGCTTGTTTATCAAGTTAACATTTATTGAAAATGTTTGCTCTTCTTGCAAAACACTCGCAGACCAAGTTACGCGCAATCCAAGGTTTTACTGTATTTTAAAAAAAGTTTTGCCATCATCTATAAAACACAGACCTGGAAGGCTCAAAGGCGGATGGCACAAAACACTTATTCACTTATCGAATCGAACAATAAGTGGCGGATAGAAAGCCCCATACCAGTCACTGGGCAGCACTCCCTCTTGCTTAACTGCCACACAAATTAGGCTGCGAACCTTCAGCGATGTCGTTCCACAGCAAACGCGCAGCATGGCAGCACAGTGCGGGGTCAATGCAATGCATTCACCGATGAAGGAAATCCACACAGTAGCAGAACAGTGCTGACACTTGCAAGCAGTTGGCTGCAAAGACCATTGTGGGTCCGTTCATAAAAGCGATTTCCTCCCAAAAGACCGTGTATTTCATATGGACAGCGATCAATAATTACACACACAGCATGGTGGCAATAGGGCTGCGGTGGCCCCGAGCAGCTGTTTGTGAGATAAGCCGCGGTGAGATGTCGCCAAACTGACTTGCTTTCTTCTTTTAAAAAATGCCAATGATTTTTCTGACACCATCTTTATCCCCACCACTCGTGTTTGTATAAGACATCTTATCGCAAAAGGCCCCCGTGCATCACCACAAAATCGGCCATACTAAAAAAAACACAATTTAAAAACGTGGCATTTTGAATTTGAACCTAAATGTCGTAATACTATCAATCATCGTCTTAAATCAGACACAATGGAGCAGGCTTCAGTCGCCCGTCAAAGCACCAGATAGACATCTGGATGCCGTAACACCTCTTAACTCGGAAACATCAAACAGCGAGTGATCGCTACAGGAGGCTGAGCACCAGAAATTCCAATTTGGTTGGACAGCCAAGTAGAGTTGCCTCAAATGCACGCAAGTTCACCAGTTATTCCAGAACTTAAGATGATGGACAACACAAGCTAGTTAAAAAAAGTGGCGTTTCCATGATTTTCCAAGTTACTTGCGTTATCACGTGAATTGGGCAGGTCTTACCCAAATCCTTATACTTCTGCTCGGTCCAATTCGTTCAGATGACAACTGACAAAAGTCAGATATTTTCAGCGTTCATCTCCTATTTAGAGTCCAGAGAGAATGGTGGAAATTACACATTTCTACGGAGGGGGGAAGTCTCTCCATTGGACAACCACTATTGATTTCTCCACAATGTGGTTCTCAATTTGTCAACCTCTGAGGAATGATGGACTGAATGAACACCCAACCAGGATTTGAACTCGCAACCTTCTGACTGAAAGCCACTCTATCACTGAGCTCACAGGCCAGACCAGCATACTACATTAAACCCCATGTAAAATAAAAAAAATCTAAATAACATATTTGAATAGAAATGTAATAGTTATTTGAACCACAAAAAAGGACCAAAAGGCCCACTACACACGGGGTACATGTTCGGGCAAACAATGACAGGAATGGTTTCTGCAACATTTTCTATGATAGTAAATTCAGTTGCCCAAATCTACAGTGGTTAAATATGATTGCTACGCCACCTAGTGGGCAATTCTACTGGAAACTTTCATAATAAATGAAAGTATGAAACTATAAATCAGGTCACAAAAGGTTAACAACTATGAAATGCTCATTGGTCATCAAGCACAGTCTTCAGAGAACTCCATCACTCTATGCCAGGGCTCTAAAACTGGCAGCGCAAAGCAAGATGTGGTCCCCAACTGCCCTTGAAGTGGTCCACAAAGCTATGGCTTACCAAGGGAATTGGCTCGCATATAGACAAGCGAGATGAAAGAGAGATAAACAACGATTAAGATGACAGAGCTGTAGAGATCAATATTAGCAGAGATGTTCAGATGTCGATACGTGGCCTGCCAGGACATACCAGTTTTATTATTCAGCCTGCCTGGAAACATAGTTGAAGAATCACGCTCTACGGCATTGCTATACCAAGTTGCCACAGTTGCTTGGAGCGAATACATTTCTGGTTACCATCGAAGGCAACGGTTGCTTTGTGTACAACAGACCCGGGGTCAAATATTATGACAATTTATGCAGCATTCTTCTCCAAATTTACAATTACATTCCGAATTTTAATCAATTACAATCCTGACGCAATTCCAGTCGGAATTCACACTGGCTCTTGTGCATCCATGGCTTTAAGTCGGCGTCACAGCTGGCGCCAGTGCTCACCAGCAGGACGCTGTAGAAGCCAGGCTGGATCTCCCACTGGCGGAGCTGCTCCTCCGCCGGTTTGAGCACGCTGGCATCCTGGTTGGTGGCGCGCGTCAGGGTCTGGATCACCACGACGCTCGCACTCGCCAGCTCCATGGCCCTTCTTCTCTCTGCGTCGCGAGCAAGCGCTCTGCGCGATGTGTCACTCTCTCCGCCGAATCGAACGTCCAGAGTCTTCAAACCGCTCCAAAACGAGCTATGGGTGGGAAGGGGTACAGGAGTTCAAGATTGTTAATGATCCACACGTTAAAGAAAACACCTGACTACATTACAGCTGGAAATGAAAATATTTGTTTGAATGTGATGCGACTATCATTACTCTCATATGCAGTGGGAAGTTGCTGCCCCCTACTGTGCGAACCGGAGCTTATTGCGGTGATCTCAGAGGTAGCTCTGTGATATCCGCTTCCATGGGCCATTCTCTGATTAAAAGGGTTGAGAGATACAAAGCGATACTTTGTCTCATGATAGGACACCTAAGAAAAAACTGGAATTACAAAAGAAAACGAAAATAATGAAATAAAACACATTTAACCCCATAAATTCTTCAAGGGGTAGCTTTTTCATTCTGCTGTGGCTTGGTTTAATAGGTCGGAGAAGTTGAAATGTTGCATCGTATAAATCGTATCATTGCCACCCGCACAACGTGTTAGATTTAAGATAGGGGCCCATGAAATAGTGATCAAGAGAACGTGAAGATCCCCATCTTAAACAGCTGGAAAATTGCAAAAAGTACAGTATCGGCCCCAGAGGCATCATGAATATGGATGTCGTTCTGACATTGTCTTGTAAATGTCCAAAAACTAAGAGGCAAATACGAGATGACATAGGGCCTATTTAATAGCAAACCAGAGGGACATTGGGCACATTTTTATGAGTTCCGTTTAAAAAGACATTTTGGGAGCCCATAAAATCCGGGACCCTGTTAAAAGGGACAATTTTAACGTGGCCCAGATTCCATCGGTCCCATTTAAACAGCGCATTGCAGAGAGACGAGAGAACATGGGGGGCCCACCCCGTTTAAAGAGATGCCATCATTGAGGCCAGACAACATGGGGCCGGCCCCACATACGAGGCCACAACACGCGGGCCACTTAATATAGACGAATACAGAGCCCAACGAAGAGGACTTTGTGGGAGCACATTGATAAGGACAGAGACCCAGAGCTCTGCGTGTAATCGGCGCTCACGAAGCAGCCTCCGAGACGGGCAGAGCAGCGGGAATTACAATCAACCTCGGCCGCGTGAGTTCCCCTTCTCACTGCGACACCGCCCAAACAATCTCCCCCGGGGTTCTTCCATCATCATCATCCTCTCCTTTCTGCTCACCCCCGGGCAGCAGCAGCTCAAACTCCCTCGTCCGAGCTTCTCTCACCTGCGACGATCAACGTCCACCGAGCGAGTTCATTCCATTATCGCTGACGTTCAATTCCAGCGATTATTCTCACTTCGTTGCGTTTAACCGAGATCAGCAGCAGCAGCAGCCTTATCCAGTCCCGGCATGGCTCTCACGTTTTTTTTTGCTATCCCACCACCAACCACGCCGCCTCTTGCCCGTTGCGACGAAGCGATGGAAATCCACAACACGCTCGATTGCTGCCTGTGCACGTGCAGGAGACACAACAGCGGCCATCTTACGTAGGGGTTTTTAACTTGTCTAACAACCCCACTAAGCTGTAATTAAAAACTACACTTTTTTTGTAGAATTTTCTTTTTTACATTTTTGTAACAGGTAAGGCCCACTGAGCTGTGTAGGTCTCTTTTTTTCAGAAGCGACCTGGCTACAATAACATTTTAATTTCCACACGATTTAAGCCACTTTCATCTTCTTGGTTCTTTTGGTAAAGTCACGTAGAAGGGAAATAATAAAATAAAAACATAATAAAATACAATTATTTTTATTATTGTATTACTTCACTTCTACGTGACTTTACCGAAAGAACCAAGAAGATGAATCCCTGAAGTCACGAAAGCTTTAAATCGAAATTTAAGCCACTTTGTTGATGCTATCATTTGTGGCCAGGTCGCGTCTAACAGTTAAAAACCTCAGTGGGCTTTACCTGGTATGATAACCAACAAATTGTTTAGTTTTATTTGCTTTATTCTTTTTATTTTATACCTACGTGACTTTACCGAAATAACCAAAGAGTATTTATTTACATATTTAAGTGATTTATTTACCTTCCATATACTTTGCACTCATATTGTGATTTTTTTTAAATATTTGGCTGCTATAAAAACTACAGTAAGATGGCGCCTGCGCAGCGCTCGCCACCCGCTGGATTTGGCGGGAAACGCCGCGTCGAGTGGCGCTGCCCAGTCTCGATGACCGGCGGGGGATGCCGAGCGCGCAGATTCGTGCCACCTCCTGAAAATAAATTACATTTAATTTTTTTTTTGTTCCACAGGCGCGTTTCTACCTATAGCAGTTATAATGTCGCATCGTTATTACATTTTTTGGGGGGTGGGGGGGTTTGCCGTATTATGTTTTTTTTATGTATAAGATGTTAATGTATAAGTTGTCGCGACCGTCGTGAATCTGCGTGTGCGAAAAAGGCACTCGGCGTGCGCTACGTTGCTTCCTCCGAGCGGGGCCTACATGCACGGCTCCGCGCACTGTACCCGGTAAACAGGGACATTTAAATAGTTTAAAACAATTAAAGTAAATAGTCGCAGTTCTCACGCATACTCGTTGTTGTTGTTGATATCATCTCGGTCGGTGGCTCGCATCCGTTGCGCTTCAAAGAAGTCACGGGATGTGGTTAGCAGCACACAGAGGCACCGCCTCTTCCAGTGTTAAATGTCTAAGACTTTAAAGTATTTGAGGCGAATTAAGACAATTTAAATTGCAATACTTGTGTAGAAATTGGGTGTCGCGACAAATTAAATGATCTCGTTGGTTTCTTCAGTGTACAGATCTCATTTACTGGCACCTTAATAGCAGCGTCGCTATGTTGTAATGTTAAATAATGTTTGACAATTATTGTCACCATAACTCGCGTTTTCCAATATTAATAAATTGTTCACATTATTGTTAGTACTCTGTGTCCCCACAAGATGATTGATAGACGTAGTGAAGTAGTTTGACAGCGTATCCGTGTTGCATTAGAATCCATATACGTACTGAATTACATAAATACACGTACGCACATGTATTAGAATATATTTACATATACCTAAATGGTGCATATCTGCGTGGGTGTATATACTGCACATGTACGAAGTGAGGTCCCATTGAGATGGTCTATTTCAGAGGAGACCTCAAATATTAAGTGGTTCACTGAGAGCGATCGTCGCTGAAACGTAAACCAGGGGCGTAACGAACGTGTGAGAAAGCACAACTATTTAACAATATATTACAATATTTACAAGCATAATACATATTTACGATTCTCGACATCTTAATACGAAGCGACCATGGAAGAAAAATACAGCAGTAACGTGATTTCCAGCGGAAAGCTGGGGTCGATTGGGAGCAACCACAATTCTGGGTAAGTCCGCGTTGTCGTATGCTTATCAGATATTGGTATTTGGTAGATTGCTGCATTTGGATGTTTTGTGTATCGGTTGAAATCGAAGGTAGAAAACTGACCACGCAAAAAACGACATTGACAACACAGACGAACCCATTGGTGTGTCTGAAAATCTAGCTCACTTTGGGCAACTTGCAGCCTAAACATTGCATCCAAAGCATTACATTACAGGCGTGAGCTACCGTCTTTTCAGTAATCGTGAGCACAATTCTAAGGAATGGGACAGGACCCTTTGCCTCATGGCCCAGATACTTACATTTTTACGGTCTGTTGGTGCCTACACGAGTCTTTCCACTTTGAAACGGCCCACAAATGAAACGTATCTGTCTCTGTAAGCACCATAGCCTCACTATATTTGCTTACAGTACTTGGAATATCTTCGACGTGGCAACATTGTGTTTTTTCTAATCTTAGTGTACGCAGTGACATGTTGCTGTAAGGGTCTCTTGCAGTGACATTTGAATGAGGCGTTTGTTAATGTGTGGTCTGCCAAAGGTATTTAAAAGTTATGTTCTCTCAGTGATGAAAATGTTCCCTCACCCTCATCTAAGGAAACACATTGTATTTTTCTCAGTTGTCAATGGAGAGACGCACTGGTGAAAATGTTTCCCAGCACAAACGAGCAATGGTGTGGTGCACACATTTTTGGGATGCCCTGCGCTACGATGGACGAATTTCTGGTGAAATAACAAGTTGTGATTTTTCCTATTGTCTTTTTAACCTTCAGGGTGGCAAGGTACATCGTGTTGTTGGCCATTGCGAAGTTGTTGAAATGTATTGGCCTCTTCGAAGCCTATGACCTGCTGAGGGTGGTCAACATTGTCCAGTTTGTGTTCTTGGTCAAGTTCGGGTGAGTGTCTGCAGACATGCGTACTTCACCGCTGTTCGTGAATTTGCCGTCACATCTGATTAATACATCGTTCTGCAGCTGCACATTAGTTCAAATGTCAGAGTGGTTCTACTCAGTAGAGTGTGGGCTGGTGTTCATCTTCAGATTAAATTCCTGAGTCACTGGTGGAACCACAATGTGCTTTGCAGAAATTATTGTATCCAGAGGACGTACAACTTTTGACCTTTCACAAAATGGTAATGGTTTTACTCATTCCATGATAGGGGCTGAGTCAAGTGCGAACTGGGATTTGAACTTGTTGGCCTTCTGTTTTGGAGTTGTGTGCTCTAGCCACTGTTCTTCCAGCTGGATTTTATGTTGACACCTAAGATTAAACACAGAAGCTAGTGCAATTAACCTTAATATTGATTTCCACTGTGATAAGTAAATAAGGAATTGTAATTTCAGGTCTGCAGCTTTTTTGCTGTTCTTCCAAAAGCCGTTCTCTTCTGGCAAAAGGATCACTCGGAGACAGGTGTGTAAACAACATGTTTCGATCCTGCACGTTAATTTAAAAAGTTCCGTGTTATGTTTAAGATATACCTTAACAAAATTGTTAACATGTTTTTCCTCTACAGTGGGTGAAGATTGTTCGAAACGCATTCTTTGGCTGTGTCGTGTCGCTGCTGTGGTTTTACGGCCTTGCACTTTGTGGACCCTTGAGGTGAGTGCTTGTAGATGTCACTTTACCAAAAGCAAAGATAGCAATTCTACTTAAATCTGTTATTCAACATTATGTGGTCACATAAAATCATCCCATGGCATATTACTAGTCACCAATCTCAAATCATGGAGCACATAGTAACACCACTACCCGTTTCAATAATTCGCTGGTAGACTTTAAGATATTTACCAGGATGCGCTGAAGCCATCCACTTGCTCAATTACCAACCTCGACATGAACATATAAGTGTCGCTGATCAACTCCCCGCCATTCAGACTGCTCAAGCTTAACAGTGGTGAGTGGGATTAAATAGGTAATTGATCACATTATTTTTTGTAAATAATGTAATAATATTATTCTTTGTTTAAGTCTTGTGACTTTTTTAAGTCTTGTGACTCATTTAAAGGAAAGGTATGTCAAGTGAGATGTTTGGTCAATTCCCTTTTTAGTATTTTATTTTACAATGATGTACTACTTTATACACGCTTTCTTTTAACTCACTGTCTGTTGTTGTTGTCGTTGTTGTATCCTCAAATCTTGTAACTCTATTTTAACCCACTTCCCAATGTGGCATTGACTGAAAACTTGGTATACTTATGTCATACTGATGACAATACTATATTATATCATAAAAAAATTTTTACATTATTTTTTATATGTTATGTTTCAGCTTGGGTCTAATTGTCCACGCTCAACTGACGTTGGCTGTAAATCACCACGGTCCCTTATGTTATGACAAGCTTCGGGGTCACTTCCTGGAGTCGTGGAGTTCTGTCATTACCAATACATTTCATAAAAGCGTGTTTTTAAAAAAGTTTTTGTTAAATATTATTTATGTTGTTTTCGCAGGACCATTTTGCTGTTTGAACACAGTGACCTCCTGGTGCTATCGCTGCTCACCACTCTCTTCACAAGCTCCACCGGGAGCCCTGCTAAGGTTAAAAGCCATGCAGTTGCTGTCGTTGTCTCTGACAAAAGCAATTTCTATTTTATTGTTTTCCAGTACAGATGCAAATAATGTGTGTAATTCGTGAGTTCCAGAGAGGTGAGGATTTTAGTCATGTAATTGTCCTTATTTCCACAGACCAGAGGATCTGTATTATTCATCATCGGCGTCATCTGCCTGTTATTGTTCGACAACGATGACCTCATGGCTAAAATTGCAGAGCATCGTATCCTTTTGCAAAGCCTTTGTGTGTGTTTTTGTATCGTGTGCAGCCCATTGTAAATCCGCTGCTAGATGAAGGCCTTTGCATGCTGTCTTGGCTATGGGGTTTGTTTTGTCTTTGCCATGCTCAGAAGTTACTGTTGGTAAAGGGGTAGCCCAGGACTGGTTCGGGTATCGCTCCCCGCTGATTTTAGCCATGACCAGGAATTGAATTGGGGCGCCACGGTGGCGAGATGTTAACTACCTCGCCTGGTATAGAGGAGGTCGTGGGTTCGATCCCGACCCTGACTCCTGTATATTTGGAGTTTGCATGTTCTCCCTGTGGTCGCATGGATTTTTTCCAGGTTCTCCGGGTTTCCCGTCACATTTAGAGCATTTGGCCGTTGTGTATGTACGTATATTGAACTTCTTTTACACCGTATGTAGCCAACCGTGCTAATTATAGGTGCCATACTTTTCCACAGATAAGCCACTTTGTTGAGCTATCAATTATGGCCAGGTCGCTTCTGAAAAAGAGCTTTATAGCTGAGTGGGCATTACCTGATAAAATAAAATAAATAGTTTTATAGAATGCACAATGGCAGGTTTGTAATGCAATGCCCCACTTCCCTTCTCATGTAAAGCTATATTAACGCATCTTTATTTCCCTTCTGTTGTATTTTAGAGATGATGGGGCCACATAAGATCTTTACACCTGTTATTGTGTTGCGCCAGCTTCACTGCTTCCTTTACTTGTTGCCATTTTTAACAACGATAATAACGTGTAGTTTTATGCGTCGTTCGTTAAAATTGCATCTCGCAATCACTGAGGATCCAAAGACAAGCTGGAAGGCAGCATCTCGGTGGTGAGCTGGTGCCAACAATTGCCCAAGCTCTGCAGTCCTCTGAAGATGTTTTCAGCCGATTAATGTTTCATTTTAATGAGTGTTTACTTTGGCCGAGATCATTTTTCACCATGTAAATATTTACTTGGATAATGTTTAGAATTTATACTGGTAGGAACCACCTGGTTCCACCAGCCCACAGGGGATTATTGTATGCGTCCGTCCGTCGTTCATCCAAAAATGGGAGGGGTGGGGCTGGGTGGAGAGGGGCTGGGTGGGGAGGGGCTGGGTGGGGAGGGGAGGGGCTGGATGGGGAGTATGGGGCTGGGTGGGGGGTGGGAGGGATCGGGCTGGGTGGGGAGGGACTGGTCACCCCGTGGTGCCCTTATAAAACTCAATGTTTAACCTACTCACGCCGGCTTGTGCCCGCCCTCAGTCGGACATATTTGCGGAATACACCACGCCGCCGTTGACCCTGGCCATTGACTGAGCAAACCCAACGTTCCTACCAGCTCCCTTTGCAGGAATGTATTTTTTTCGTTTATTAATAAGCCTTAAGCATGTAATGCTGTTGACGATGTGACTTCTTGGAAGATGTTTCTTTTCCTTAAGCTGTACACAGCTGAAGACCATCACGACAGTGCCTTGACCCATGCGCTGCACACTGCCATTTCCCTTCTGGGTCTGGCAGATCACAAGGTAATTAAGTTGCTTTGCTGCAGTCTAATAATAGAAGGCTAAAAATACGTAGTCATAAAAATGTCATTTACCTATAACAAAAAAAAACCTTCAGTTTCAAGTATTTTCTGAAGACTGCTGGTCCATTCTGGTGTTTGACCAATTGCTTATCAAATGGGAGTGGCCAGAGAAAATCCACCCAAAGGCCCATACAGAGAGGTACACAAACATATTTACCATGTTGCCATGTAATCGCCACCTCTCAGCCTGGCAAGGTTAGGAGTTTTACAAATCTCTACGATCCACCAACAATTAACGCCCTCCACATTTCTGGATCACAGGCGTTATCCCCTGCATATATGTGAGTGTAATTAGTGTGGCACATCCAGTTGATATGAATCTCACTCATTGTCTTGCCCCCTTTTTGTAACACCCCCCGGCAGTGGTGGTAACATTGAGTGTGAACACGGTTGTGCACAGGGTGGGGTGCTGCTGCTGGTGCTGACGCTGCTGCTCAAGGTCGGCTACCACGTGGCCTCGCGCAAGCTCTCGATAGAGGTGGGGGGCAGCAAGCGCCTCAACGCCCTCTCCACGTTGGTGTCGGCCGGCCTGCTGCTGCCCTGGGCGCTCGTGCTGTCATCCACCACGGAGGTACGACTGCGATGATGTCAACAGTGCTGTTCACGTCGGTATTGTGTCCCTCTCATTTGCTGGAGTGATGGTTTCTTGCTGTAGCCACTGTTAAGTTGTTTGGACATGTAATTGTCTTTTACTAAAACAGATGAGAGATCGGGAAGGTTAACTATCTCATGCAGTTTAACACGTAGGCTTTCGCAACCAATATCTATAATAAAGGTTTTTTTTGGGTGAGATTGTGTAAATATAAATGTGTTGTTAAACTTGCCACTATACGATACAGCCAATTAGCAAGGTTTGTCACGTAAAAAAAATGTGTCAAATAGTTACTACTTCAGCACACCGGTGTGTTGGAAAGTAAACCCATAACATTTACGATTCGAGTATGACATTTTGTTGGTGATTACAACCAGCTTCATCAGGTAATTAGCCAGAATTGTGAAGAAGTCCTATGTCATGCAATGGAAACCTGGGTTATTAGGCATGTATGGGATTACTCCTCTTATTAACGGTAATGTGGGGGACCCAAGTTGCGGATCTTATTGTTTCACAATTTTACTCCACTAATTTGCGAGGTAAAAATGCGAATAACCCGTGGATAACCGGGACGAATTTACCTTGCGACTCCAGCATTTCTTAAAAAATTGCGGCTAATAGGCTAATAAGAGGAGTCCTGTAATGGTTAATAGGTTAAAAACCAAGTCGGTCCACGACCGCATCAGTGCTTCCGCACGTCGTTTCGGTAGTGGGGCTCAGACTGACAAAATGGCTGTACATTATAACCCACGGCGTCGCATTTTCGCCTTTGCCCCCTTGTTCTTCCCCTTTTGGTCGCTAAGCGTGACAGCCCGGCAGTGTATTAACAAAAGAGACCCGTACACACACTTAACACGTTACCGTGGACATTCCCGCGTGGGCTTCCCTCCACCCCCCGCCGACGCAGAACAAGGTCGGCTCGTGGAGCCAGCTGCTGTGGCCACTGCTGGTGGTGGTGTTCACCGTGTGCGTGTTGGACTACTACGCGGACGCGGTGTGCGTCGCCAAGTTGGAGAACGCGCGCTGCACCCGTCTCAGCGCCGTCTTCCTGGTGCCGTGCGCGCTGGCACTCGCATGGCTCTGGGGGCACCCGCTCGCCGACACGCTGCGGCCCTTTGAGCGGCCCGCAGGCCCTGGCGACACGGAGCACGTACTGTCTGGAGGCGTGGCCGTCAGCGCCACCTTCTTCCTCATAGGTGGGCGCTTATTTGGGATGGACGGGGTTGTTATTTTGGATTCGTTATTTTAGATAAATTTTTGCAGTTATTCTCGCAGCGGCAGCTTTGGCTCGCCATCGAACAAATACAGTCACTGCATTGCACGCTTTCGAATGCGCTTCTGCGGCCATCTGGAACACTTCTTTCCGATATTAGGAAGCCACTAGAGCTATGCACTTTTAAATCTAGATTGAAAACTAATTTCTTTAGAGCTGCTTTTTGTGTTTAGTTTGTTGTCCTTCCCCCGCACCTCTGACGAGCACGGTTGGCTACGTCCGGTTCGAAAGAAGTTCAACATACATACATACATAATCGTCATCATTAGCCATGGTCAATCTACTGCTACCTCTAATGATCCTGCCATGGTTTAAGTGCATAGGTCATGGGTGCAGGTTAGGGGGGTGGATTTGACCATACCTCACACAATGCTGGTTAGTAGGGGTTGAAGGGAACGCAATTTGACTGGCGTCTCTCCGAGTAACTGATTGGTATGGGTGCCCTTCTTCAGTAGGGCTGCTCAGATTTAGATTGATGATGAGGAATGAATCGGCCCGTCCTGTCTGCTACAGCATATCATTCACAAGAAACAAAAAATGAAAAGTGCACAAAGAAGCATGCTTGGAATTACATTGAGTGACAGAGAAACATGGATTAGAGAAGATGTCCAGGTTGAAGGTAATGCAAGCTGATTCTTGGGTAGGACACGTAACACATTCCTGCGGAGGGAGCTGGTAGGAACGTTGGGTTGCTCGGTCAATGGCCAGGGTCAATGGCAGCATGGTGTATTCCGCAAATATGGCCGACTGAGGGCGGGCACAAGCCGGCGAGTAGGTTGAACGTTGAGTTTTATAAGGGAACCACGGGGTGACCAGCCCCTCCCCACCCTCCCCTCCCCACCCAGCCCCTCCCCACCCTCCCCACCCAGCCCCTCCCCTCTCCACCCAGCCCCACCCCTCCCATTTTTGGATGCACGACGGACGGACCGACACAATAATCCCCTGTGGGCTGGTGTAACCAGGAGGTTCCTACCAGTACAAAACTCCTACATATATGCTCCCCGCTGACCAGTGCGGTGAAGTATGGTCCAAATAACCCTTATGACCTGCGCGGCGTGGGGAGGCCCTCATCCAGCAGTGGAATGTACATTGAGAGAATCTCCCAAAGGCAAGCGTCCACACTCACGAATTGTCCATTGCCTTGTGACCTCTGCCCTTTTGCGTTTGGTCACCGACTGACATGCCCGCGGTGCCACCGTCTGGCGCAGCCACCGCCATCCTGTCGTCGCCGAGCAAGCGGGGGCAGAAGGGCAGCTTCGTGGGCTACTCCCCCGAGGGCACGCCGCTCTACAACTTCATGGGGGATGCCCTGCAGCACACGTCGCACTCCCTGCCACGCTTCATCAAGGACTGCCTCAAGCAGATCCTGGAGGAGTACGACTCTCGCCAGATCTTCTACTTCCTCTGCCTCAATCTGGTGCGTGTGACAAGTCGGCGAGTCGGTCAGCAGGGGCTGGAATTTCCCCACCAAATATGTTACGTCCATAATATAGGTTTTTGGGTCAGATCGCGTTATTTATAAATGTGTCGTAACCCTCCACCACCCGACACGGCCAAACAGTAAAAAATGTGTCACGTTTTTCAAAAGACAAAATAATTCACTTGTTTAGCCCACCGGTGTGCTGTAGAGATAATCAACAGCATTTTAAAATTTGAGTACGACGTGTCGCTGATAATTACAATCAGCTTCATCGGGCAAGAATGGCCATGTCGGGTGGTGGAGGGTTACGACACATTTATAAGTAACGCGATCTGACCCAAAAACCTATATTATGAATAATATTGGTCGCGAAAGCCTACGTGTTAAAATGTTCCGTCCAGACCGCTCGTGCTATGTATGTTTGTATGTTGAACTTCTTTTGCATCGTACATAGCGAACTGTGCTAATTGTAGGTGCTTATCAGAGGCAGACTAGAATAGGCACGTGATTAATAGCCACGGCAATACATAGCCAGGTGTATAGTGGATATAGTGTGCCGAGCGTGATCATATTTTTCGGGTGGTCAACCTTGGATAGACCCAGCAGAAATTAAGCCCCGCTTGGCATGATTCTCAACACATCACTCACCTACCCACCCCCACCCAGCCCAGCCCAGCGAATTGATGAAGTGTTACAATTTCTTGGTCGTGTTTCTGTGCAAGAAAGTAATTTCTTGTTCCAGTCTTACCGTCTCGTTTCTTCTGTTGACATGTTGCGTCTTCATGAGCCACATCCTACATGTAATGTTAGTATGTATTTTGCATGTGTAGAAAATCATCTTTCTCACATTAATCGATGCATGGTCCGTGACTATAATGATTTGAATCGATGATTTGATGTAATTTTCATGCTTGGTTCCAAGGGGAATGTGGCAGGAAGGCTAGGCCAATTGGTTGGTTTAAAATACAAATGGCTTCTGGGGGCGGGGGGGTTATCAGTTCTACCAAGATATCCGATACAAGGGACTGCATTGGCAAGGTGCATTTCGAGCACAAATATACCTAAAGAACCCGGTTTCTTTGTCATTAGCAATGTTAATACCGTTTGACGATCAAGGTGTTAATAAAACTTACTCATGAAGATGTTAACAATATCAATTGATGTTTATTACCATTAAATAAGTATATGTTTACACTCGTAATGAGGGCAGATACATTGTTCACAGCAAAGGTGGCAGGTTACACTTACTGATAATGGTGTTTATCATCTGCAACGAGCAACCCACGACTGGTTGAAGGTGTTAATGCTGTGAATTATAATAGAGGTGATGACTGTTGATGGACACATCGTGTCACAATGGAATACGATCATGCTGTTAGCACTTTTGATGATCATGATGATGGTGCTTTTACATATGTCATGTGTTTCTTCCCATGGTTACTGAGCCCAGGGCCCAAAGGCCCAAAACACCAAGCGTCCAGCAACCAACGGCACTTTTCAAGTAGCAATGGATAAGATTTGACACGTTCGTTGAATGAAGCAAGATTTTAAACATCTTGGAAAAAATAAAAGAGATAAGGGGAGGGAATTCTTCAGCAGAGCAGTGGGTGAGAATAAGCAGAAATGGAAGGGTTTTGACCCCCAGTAGTATGGTGGTGAAACACCGTACGGATGAGACAATACAATCACCCTGGTAGTGTTAGCGCTGTTAATGATAGTATTAACAATGCTGATGGAAAACTTGTTGAGTATCTTATCTATATTTATCTAGCGCCTTATTCCAAGACGCTTTACAGAATCTATAACATTGTACGTAAATATTCTTCAGTTCATGCTCCTCCTAGAGCTACCACTCAGTGTTATGTTGCCGCAGTACAGTACAATATCCCCCTCCCCTCTAATCCGATGCTGCTCCGGCCAAAAGAGAGCCAGTGGATTTACAGAGCATGGAGGATTAGTGAAAGAGCATAGCTTATGGTGTGAGTGCATACGATGCACTATTACAGCAGGCTTTTGTGTGTGTGTGCTTGCTTGAGTGATGGAGCAGTGATTAGTGCACCACACTATGAACCTGGTAATCTAAGTTCGGTTCCCAGTCATGGCTAACATCGGTGACGGATATCTGGACCGGTCACCTGGGACTACACCTTGGTCGACTCGGCCTTAAATGAGCACCTAGTGCGGCGTGTTTAAATTTCATCATTTTGGAGGCAAAGCCGGCCGCGCATGGTGGCAGTCGCACCACTCCGCTGTCTGCGGTTCCGGCCTTAATAGATGCTCACCAACAGCATTGTCCCAGCATTCTGTATAACCATATGGGGAATGTTTGCGAGTGTGTGTATGGGGGGAGCGATGGTGCAGTGGTTTGTACTCTCGCGTGTTATTCCCACATACGCTTGATAGGTTTTATTTAAGTACTTTGGTTTCTTCCTATGTGAAGCTAAATATTCCGTAAGATGGAATTATCCGATTCTCATTTGGATAATTCTTCTGCTGCCCTCGCAGTTTAAAACTCAATTCCCCAAAACATCTGTGCTGTTGACTCCCTGCCTCCGTTGAAATCTAGGCTCAAGACCTTTATCTTTGCCTCTGCCTACAACTGACTGCTTCTATCAAAAATATTGGCATTTGTGCAACATCTTGATTCGTGTCTAGATGCTTTACGAATCCAAATTGTCTTGTCTCCATTGCAAAAATGAGTCTCAAAGCTCTCGAAAACTTGTCGGAAATTAATATTTTTACATGATTCGTTATTCTCCACTGGCAGATGTTCACCTTTGTAGAGCTATTTTACGGAGTGTGGACCAACAGCCTGGGCCTCATATCGGACGGCTTCCACATGCTGTTTGACTGCTCGGCACTTGTGCTGGGCCTCTTCGCAGCCCTCATGACACGCTGGAAGCCCACTCGCATCTTCTCTTATGGGTGAGGCACAGCAAGCAGGCAAGCAAGCACCACCTCAACAACATCATGGCCGGTGCACGTAGGCCACAAACCAAAGCGAAAATGAGCTCTGCCCAAGGTGGCATGACTTTCAGAATGTGAAAAAATAATAGGGTTAAAGCATATTTTTTTCATCTTGATACCGGAAAAATTGTTCCATAGACTTAAAGTTACTTGTTCAAAAGCTTTGAACTATTTACTGTTTATTTTACCAGGTAAGGCCCACTGAGTTTTAAAGCTCTTTTTTCAGAAGCCACAAATGATTGCTCAACGAAGTGGCTTATGTGGAAATGTATAGTAGTCGATTACTTTAAACGCCTGGTGAAAAATCCATGCAATGACAGGGAGAACATGCAAACTCCAAAAAAAACAGGTGTCAGGGTCGGGTTCAAACCCCCACCACCTGCATGCCAGGCGAAGGAGCGAACATCTCGCCACTGCGGTGCCCAAATAATCTGGCAATGGGGGACGAATGTCACGAAAAAATAGGCAGACATTACAGACAGGATAAAAATAGATTTTTCAAATTATTTATGACAATTCCTCAAATCATTGGGTTGGTGGGTGGGTAATTGAAAAACGCATACTCAATATGTTTCAAATTATAACCCATGTGGGGAGATAGTGTAACATTTTTTAAATGTTCTAACAAAACCAATTTGTGTTTTGCGTGATAAAATGCACCGTCCGTGTCCTCACATGGGCTTTCACTGCCGTCACGCAGCTATGGACGAGTGGAGATCCTGTCGGGGTTCGTGAACGGCCTCTTCCTCATGGTCATCGCCTTCTTCGTGTTTCTGGAGTCGATCGGGCGCCTCGTCGACCCCCCGCACATCAACACAGACATGCTCACCGTACGTGCGCGTTCGCTGCAGTCGGTGGCGCGCCACTTGTTCATCAACGCCCCCCCCCACCAAGGTTCGTGCGTACAACTCGCGTCTCACGTCCGTTTGTTTTACCTGCGCGTCACAGCCCGTCTCGGTGGCTGGGCTCCTGGTCAACCTGGTGGGCATCTGCGCCTTCAGCCACGCGCACAGCCACGCCCACGGCCGCGCCGGAGGCTGCTCGGGCCACCAGGAGCATGGTCACTCGCACTCGGAGCACCACGGCCATGCCCACTCGGACCACGGGCACGGGCACAGTCACGGCCATGGCCACTCGCATGGGCAGAGTGGCGGCGGCGGTGGTATTGGTGGTGGCCTCAACGCCAACATGAGAGGTGCGTGGACCTCGTGGCGAGGAGTGCACACTTGCCATAGTTGTCCTGAGTGTTTGTATCACATGTAATAAACGGCCCTGCTTAATACCTACATTGTGAGGCAGAGCTGCTGTCTGAGCCCCGTGGTCTCATCGCAGCCTATCAGCCTTTGGCAGAGGGGGGGAGGGGGTGGATAATGTGATCACTGATCTAATGCTTCGGAGGATGAACATGTGTTGTAAAACATCACGTAATAATCCACGTATGTTATTTTTTTTATGTTTTGGGTTATGCCGACCACCTGATTATTTAGGTTATTTTGCTGCTATAAAATTCCACCTGATAAGTCACTGTTGAGCTGTCATTTATGGCCAGGTCGCTTCTTGTAAGATAAAACATAGTTTAGTTTTATTTATATATTTTTAAGTGATTTGTTTACCTTTCCTATACTTTGCACTCCTATCGTGTTTTTTGTTGTTGGAACGTTCTGTCCCTTGCTGGACATCGGTGATAAAGAGCTTCATAGCTCATCGAATTCCTCCAGTATAAATAAACATTCTGATTCTGAACGTTGCCGCTGTCGTCAAAGGCGTGTTCCTGCACGTCCTCGCCGACACACTGGGCAGCGTGGGCGTCATCGTCTCGTCGCTGCTCATCAGGCAGTTCGGGTGGCTGGCCGCTGACCCCATCTGCTCGCTGTTCATCTCGGTGCTCATCTTCCTGAGCGTGGTGCCACTGCTGCGAGACTCGTGCCGTGTGCTCGTCCTCCGTTGCCCCCCAGAGTGCGAACGCGAGCTCGCCAACGGCCTCAACAAGGTTCGGAGTGACAGTGGAAGCAGAGTGCGGTTGTTATGGTGGGCCCTGGTGCAATTATTTAAATGCCCCCCCCCCCACCCACTCCCCAACCCCTCCCAGCTGTCTGATTTCCCCCTGCTTAGCTGGGCCCCTAGTCCCCTCCAGCCCGTTTGCCCTGGAGAAATTGCACGTTTAATAGTCAACTAAAGCTATGCTTTGCTGTAAATTGAATTCAACTAGTTGGACTGCTGGAGTCAAAGGAATTGTTTATGGCGTAACCTCTGTATAATTATCTCGTCAGTCTACTGCTGGATTAAGGCCTCCCCATGGCGTGTCATTTTTGGGAGTTGTTTGACCATACTTCACCACACTAGCCAGTGCGGGTTGGTAAGTTAGGGGGCCCCATGACCGTTTTGGATTTCAGCCATCTCCAGGAATCAAATTCGGGTCGCCATCAGGTTCGTATTGAAGTGCGCTAATCACCCACTGCACACCGCAACATAGCACATAAATCAAATAGTCAATTCTTACACACGCCAATTTTTATTAATGTGTGACATCAGCAGGCACACTGCGTAACGCTTCCGCATGCGGGTGACATCACAGATGAGACGTCACCGCTCACTTGCCGTGCAAAATATATCCATTATTGCGCCCCCCCCCCCCCCCAAAATACAAAAGTCTATTTTTATACTTTTTGCATTGTGTACAGTCTGGAAGCTACCCACATGCCAAATTTAAAGTTTGTTGCATTTTGAGAAGTATGCTAAACATTTCGAACAGACACACATTCACAAATTTCCCTTTTTTAAATATATATAGAACACATTCCTGCGGAGGGAGCTGGTAGTAACGTTGGGTTGCTCGGTCAATAGCCAGGGTCAACGGCGGCATGGTGTATTCCGCAAATATGCCCGACTGTGAGGGCGGGCACAAGCCGGCGTGAGTAGATTAAACGTTGAGTTTTATAAGGGCACCACGGGGTGACCAGCCCCTCCCCACCCAGCCCCCCCCACCCAACCCCACCCTCCCCACCCAGCCCCTCCCCACCCAGCCCCACCCTCCCCTCCCCACCCAGCCCCTCCCTGCACGACGGACACAATAATCCCCTGTGGGCTGGTGTAACCAGGAGGTTCCTACCAGTATAATGCAATTTAATTGACAAATCATTTACAACCCTACTGAATGGTTTATCGGTATTATTGTCAGGTCTCGTACAGCTGATGTCTTGTGCGCACGTACGTCTGTCTCCGTCAGGTGCTGAACGTGGACGGCGTGCTCTCCTACCGTAACCCCTACTTCTGGAGGCACTCGGCTGCAGTTGTGGCGGGCACATTGCACGTGCAGGTGCAGGTGGGAGTCGTGGAGCAGCGGGTCGTCCAGCAGGTACAACTGCTGCTGCAGTACCAAACTTTTTTCTGCATGTCGCTTACACTCGGCTGTTTTTCTTATTTAGATATTTTACTTTGATTTTATTCCATCGCAGTCATTCATGAGATTAGAGAAGTGTCTAATCTGAATCTCACTATGAGCAGTGTGTGAGAGGACCCAGGAAAAGGACATCACACAATACGTAATGCTAGAGGGACACTTTTATATGCCCTCCGAAGAGTGTTCTTCACTTAGCAATCAAACCAACATTCATGCTTAGAACTGGAATATGCTAAATAAAAAAACATGTATTTTTTTTACCTACAGTTATTGGAGAATGTGCTTAGACTATAAACTCATTCCACTTGTACATTTGAAAACCGTGTGTATATCGTGCTGGATGGATTGAAAGCTCAAGATATAGGCAAATGCAGGCCCAGTGCTTTGACATTCACCCGATTTGCTCGTAAACTCATTATTGATGTGTTTTTCAAATATGAACCAAAATCATAGGTTATCGCAGTCTCTTCGGTAAGTGAGTCAGCCTTTAAACTTGCAATTATTCTCACTTCAAAAAGTTTGTGCCATTATTGTGCCATTATCATTGTACAGGGATGTCAAAGATCTGAGACATGGGTGGCACCCATTTGAGCAATAACAAACGCGATTTATAATTGGGGGAGGGGTTAAGTGTTTTTGTTCTGCCAGGTCAATATCCTTCTGTGCTCCCACTCCCTTCTACCGTGGGGGGGCTGCCCTATGGTCCAAGAACGTTATGTTCCACGTAATTGTACGCCCATGTTCCAAAGCCTTTGGGGGTCTTTCAACATTACAAACATCTGTCAAGGAGGTGAAGAAAGAAGAACCTTTTTATTTAAAAATATCGAATTAATTTTTTAATGAAACCTTTCACTGAAGGAGGAATGGGAATGAAATAAAATTCCCTGCGTGCGATCGCAAGCTGTGTGTACTAAATTATTTGGCACGTGTCGTAACGGGTACTACAAGATCTGACCAAGTCCACCCGATGCTCACTAACCTGTATTGGCTTCCGTTTGCCGAACAAATACATTCTAAGGTCGCACTCATTACACATAAGTGCTTGCTACAAATTAGCCATAATACCTTGCTGATCTCGACAAAGAGCATCATTCATCACGCAAGCTCCGGTCATCCTCGCAGCAGATTTTGGCGAACCATCGAACAAAGACGGTCACCGCATCGCACGCTTTCAGATGCGCTTCTGCGGCCACCTGGAACGCTCTTCTGATATTAGGAAGCCACTGGAGCTATATGCACTTTTAAATCATCTAGATTGAAAACTCATTTCTTTAAAATTTATTTTTGTATTAAGTTTGTTGTCCTTTCCCTAACACCTCCGATTGGCACGGTTGGCTATGTACGGTGTGAAAGAGGTTCACCAAAGATACATACAAATTATGATGTTGGTTTGCTTTTGGGTGGCCCTCACCGAGGCTCTATCCACCCAAGGAAGGCTAACGGGGGACACATGTTTGTGCTGCACGATGCACGTCGCGCTGTGTCGCAGGTGACGGCCGTCTTCAAGGAGTGCGGGGTGTCGAACATGACGGTGCAGGTGGAGAAGGAGGAGTACTTCCAGCACATGTCCGGCCTGGGCGCCGGCTACCGCGAAGTCATCGCGCTCACGCAGCAGATGGACGCCCTGGGCACACTCAAGGACGGAACCACCATCATGTGACATGTGATGAAAGTTCTTGGGAAGGAGGGGGGGATGTCTCTCGTTGCAGGATGCAGCGACAACGTCGAAGTGGCTTTCCCGGCTCAAACGAACGTTGGTTGGTGGGGGGCGCGGGCATTTTGGGGGGCGCTCTTATCTCCATTGGCAGCACTTGAGCTAACGTTAGAAATTCCACATTCCTATGGTGGGAGTCAAGTTTATCCACAGGGCAAATGCTGTTCATTTATCGCGTCACAGTGATTAGGCATGTAACGATTTGCCTGCCTTGCAATTTTATGAAGATCACAATTTAATTCAGGATCTTTTTTTTTTACATCATGGTGATTGTAGCACCTCTAGTGGCTGCAGAAATCACGTGAACCAGTTGCAAGTTGACAATAACTTGTTCTCATGCACAGGATTTAATGCATGTTGTGTGAGTGCAAGAAACTATGTTTGATGAATCGTTACATGCCTAGAGGTGATATTTATTTTATCGTCCCAGTGGTGACGGTGAACCCAGTGTGTGACCCCTGACTGCCATTTGAATTCACCACCTTCCAATTGCGAACTCGAGTGTTAACCAAACAAGCCAACGGCGATGCAGTGCCAAGAAAGCTGCAGCTCACTCAACAGTTCCGCTCAGATTTCTTCAAGCGCAACTAAAGGGTTTCTACGATTAACCGCGCAGTAATGCCATGGCGCCTTCACCGAGAAGTCCACAATGGTCCACGGGAACGCTAAGAATTGTTTTTACCCCCAAACCTTGCTAAGCGTTGCTGTTACACAAGAGTCTGTGTTTGTCCTCGCCTGCATATGGGTATCGCCCCTAACCAATGCGCGTGTATTTTAAAGTGCAAAATAGACCATCCTACTCTTATCTAATGTTTGGTTATCAAAATGCTGAACCGTCTGGTGTAAATAAAATGTTGGATCACTTCACCGGCTTTTTATTGTATTGCTCTGATTGTAAACAGGTGATGAGTTGTTTTTTACTGTATTGAAGTTTATTCATCACAGCCAAACCTGGAGGCAAGTTTAGGTGATTAAATGCGCCACAACAGTGAACAGAACTGCTGACTTCTCTGTTTGGGTTTTAGATCTTGCCAGTCTTCTCGCGTTGACGAGGGCCTCCCAACGCATCGCAAATTGACTGTGCGTCACCACGCTTACCAGTGAAATTTGAATCTGGGGAGCATGTACGGAAATGGTATGGTACAGCAATTGATTTTGCTGTACCCCACACCCGCCTACAACACCTGATATATACAGTTGTGATCGTCCATTAAAGCACCTATCCAGGATTAAACCTGCTTAGCATCCGAGAGAATGTATGCCATCAGGCACATTTGCGTGTGATTTGGCCATCGGTGTTAACTAATAAAAATTTCCTTAAAATTAAATGGTGAAATAAATGCCAACTGTGGAATGTATATAAGACGTAAATTGGATTCAAAGTATATGGTTTCAGATTGGAATAAATGTGACCTGCTATTGAATAACTCGGTTAATACACTTGAATTTTCTGAACTATTTTTTAAATGCAAGAAATCCATTTTATCAGTTGTACATTTTTTAATATTTGATCACGAACCACACACTAATCGCAGTGCTCATGTGATCGATGCTTTTGGCTTTATGAAATTGGACGCACAATCGGTTAACCAATAATGACCATGTTCACATTCACCAAAAAAACTTCTGAACGCAACCCAACTCCCCCCCAAATTGAATCTGCAACCTCACAAACACACAAAAGCACCGCAGAGGCTAACAAATACATTGGAACGTGATCGACAAGCTGAAAATAAATACTTAAAACTTGCTCCGTGCAAAACTTTGAAACTATACAGCAACAAAAAATTTGATGGAAAACTTGTAAAAAAAAAACCAGGCTGCTTGCCGGCTGGCTTGCTTCTGCTGAAGTGGCGTTGCTTTGCCAATTGAGGGCAGTATTCGTAAGGTGGCGGTATTGCACTTTCCCCCGGACAAACCTTGCCTTGATCTGTGTGCCTGGCTGCCTCGGAAAGAGGGAGCAGCCCCCCTTTAGCTCTGGCTCCGTACCGCCAAGTTGCCTCGCGTGTCCTGGCTAAACGGGAGAGAGAAGAGAGATTTTTTTTTGGAGTGACGCGGGATCTCAGAGGTTCCTGGCAAAAAAAAACATTTCACTATTTGCGAGCAGTGGGTTGCGACCTCCGAAATCAAACGATGGACATGAAGAAGAGGGTTCAGTTGGAGCTGAGGAACAGGATTCCTGCCGAGGTGAGGTCGTCGTCATCGCTACCACCACCATCATCTTCACAGCACATCAACAACCACCACCAATATCATTCCATCGTCGACGACGCGGCTTGCAGCGGGATGAGGGTGCTCCGTCATCTGCACAATTCACTCGTGCACGGGGTGGCCCTTTATAAATGTGCAAGACGAGTGGAGCTTACGTAGAGATAGATGCACTGTATATATATGTGTGTGTTGGAGAGCGTTCGGCAGCACACCGCCACTAACCACCTAACCTCCATGTGCGTGAAGTCTAGACACTAAGCCGTCTTTTATAGCAGCTGTCTCAGCTTTGTTGTCACACCACAAGATACTGGAGCGTTCCACGATATGACACAATAATAGCCGGGTTCTTACATCGCAAGAGAGCCCCGTGTGTGTGTGAGAGAGAGGGGCATGTGGCCGTGTGTGTAGTGGGGAGCGGTGGCGGAGCGGTTGGCGCATCGCGCTGCGCTACGACCCCGGCCCGCCCTGGTTCGATCCCCGCTCGCGGCCACCAAACACCGGTGACGATTATCGGAACCGGTCCCTGGGCCTCCCCCTAGGTCGACTCGGCCTCAAATGAGTACCCCGGTGCGGTGTGTCGTAAACATCGCCAGCGCTGGTGAGACAAAGGCGGCCGGGCGTTGTGCTGGGCACCCACCCACCACCTCGTGTGTGCCACAGTGCCGGCAGCCCTTACAGCTGCTCGCTAACAGCACTTGCCCCGACAGGCTGTCAAGGCTACACGGGGGATCTTTGTCTGTTGTGGATATCGAACCATGAGCAGCAACGCCTCGCACTCCGGACACGCCGTGTGTGTAATGTGGTGCCCCATAGACGTCGTCTTCTTCTACGTACGTCGGTGTCTGTGTACAGAGACACACACACACGTGTCTGTGTGTAAACATCCTCGTCCGACGTTGCATCCTCAATGCATTCGCTTCTTTTTCGCGTGCGATGTACGGGGCGGACGTCGACGTCTGATGTCAAATTGCTCCGTGATGACTCGTGGGGGTGATGATTGTTGTACAAGCAAAGTGTCTTCTCCTGCTGCTGCTGCTGCGTTGTGTCAACAACACAAACAATAAAGAAACATCGCACCCTCCAGTCGTCCAGCGTGTGTGACCGTGATGTGTTGTAATGCCTCCATCGACTCACTATCGATCGGTGAATATTGGCGTCCGGTAGTTTTTAGATTTGAAGCTTTCGTGACTGCAATAATTCATACTCGTAGGTTTTTTCGGTAAAGTCACGTAGGTAAAAATATATAATTTAAAATAAAAATAAGAATAGAAATAATTGTATTTCTATTATCATTTCTATAATTGTTATTATTTATTTTTTACCTACGTGACGTTACCGAAAAATACTAAGAGTATCGGGTAGTTTTGTTTAACGCTGCTTTGTCCCCTTTACTGCGTTCAGTTTCATGTATTTGGGTGAATGTGAGACATTCGGCTCTTGAATCGGGTTCAACAAACAAAAACAAGAAACCATCTGAAAGTGGCTTCGCGTTTGAAGTTCTATTTGTAGAGTCTTGTTGTGTGTACGATGTCGGGGGGGGGGGTTTAGTTTGTTAACGTTTTGTTTACACGGATGTTTACTTCCCATTGCTCACCTTCGTTTGTTGTTGTTGCAACTCGAGGCTTGGGAGCGGTGGCGCAGCGGTTAGCGCGGCGCCGGGGGAGCGGTGGCGCAGCGGTTAGGACTGTGCCTTGGGGCAGTGTCTACTACACATTGGGAGGGGGGAGAGACAAAGACGGCCGGGCGTGCTTGCTGGACGCGAGCCTTTCCGACCTAAGAGCACTTGCCCCCACCAGTCTGTTAAAGGCTATACGGGGGGACTTTACCTTTACTCGCTTGCATACGATGACAAGTTCACAATTTTGATAACAATCTGGATGTTAATTGTTTTTTTTTTAATTTGCAGAATGTCTAAACCTTACGTGCAGTAGACATCCTGACATTGGTGTATATACTGCACATTTAAATATCTCTTTATTAGCGTGTGCAGTTGCGTGTCTTAAGCTGGTGTGGAACATCTTAGCTTGTGTGGACATCTGTGGGGGGGGGGGGAGATTCTTATTCTGTTCTAGATTTGAAGCTTTCGTGACTGCAAGGATTCATACTCTTAGGTTTTTTCGGTAAAGTAACGTAGGTAAAAATAATAATAAAATAGTAATAGAAATAAAATAATAATACACGAAAATAATATAAATAAAATAATAATAATAAAAGAAAATAAATCAATTAAATCACGGGGTGGCCCTTTAATTTCATTTATTCTTTTATTTCTATTATTATTTCGTGACATTACCGAAAAAACCTAAGAGTAATTCTTATTCTGCTTGTGCTGTGTATGTCTTGAGTGAGTGCATGTCCCAATGATCTTATATATGTGTGTGTGGGGTGAGTACTATAATATCTGACAGTCATCTCGGTTCAAACCACAGCACCCTGGGGTCATCTGTTCCGTGACCTCCTTCCACACTCCACGTGATCACTGTAGTCTTAACGTGCACCTAGCCTGGCACGGGGGTTGTTTGTTGTTATTGCCCTGACTTGTACACATATATCTTCAGCTTGTGTGCACTGCATATCTTGGCAAAAAAAAATGTGCATCATATTCCGGACATCCAATGTGCTTTTCTGCGTGCGAGTTATTGCATCTCGTTGTGTGTCTTGGCTTTCGTACTGTTGACAAGCACGTAAACCATTGTGTGTGTTGTGTATTAATGCAGTGTACTGCATACATCTTAACCTTGTGTGCACGTCAGCCTGCGTGTACGTCTTGAGTGATTGTGTGTGCAATGCGTGGCTTTGCTGTGTTAGCATGTGTCAATCTTGTGCATGCCTGTGTTATGTAGTCGTATTAACAAGTATGTGACTCTGTACATATCTGTTCTGTGCATGTCCAAGCCTGTTTGTGTTATCATGTGTCAACCTTGTGCATGCCTGTGTTATGTAGTCGTATTAACAAGTATGTGACTGTACATATCTGTTCTGTGCATGTCCAAGCCTGTTTGTGTTATCATGTGTCAACCTTGTGCATGCCTGTGTTATGTAGTCGTATTAACAAGTATGTGACTCTGTACATATCTGTTCTGTGCATGCCCAAGCCTGTTTGTAAATCTCGGCTCGTTAAGTGTCTCCCCGTGTCCATTGCTCTCGCTCGCTTGCGTGGTGTCGACTAACATCGCTTGTGTCGACGTCTTAGATTGTGTACATGCACAGCCCCCTTGTTGGATGAGGAACTCACACACGATGTGCTTGCTGATCCCTGGGGGGGAGGGGTTGGCATATAGACGTGGGAGCATAGAACAGTAGTACAACAATATTGTTTTCTCTTCCTGTTGCTGCCCCACAAAGTAACAACACAACGTAGTGTCCGGTACCAATGAGGTTGTGTAATGTAATGCTGTGATGGTGGTTCGTGTCCATGAATGGTGTGCGGGTTATGTTGCCCGGCTTGTCGTTGTTGCATGCTGTCACGTATCGTGCTGTCACGTGTCGTTATGCTGTCACGTGTTGTGTTGTCACGTGTCGTTGTGATGTCACGTGTCGTGCTATCACGTGTCGTTATGCTGTCACGTGTTGTGTCACGTGTCGTTGTGCTGTCACGTGTCGTGTTGTCACGTGTCGTGTTGTCACATGTCGTGTTGTCACGTGTAGTCGTGTTGTCACGTGTCGTCGTGCGGTCACGTGTCGTGCTGTCACGTGTCGTGTTGTCACGTGTCGTTGTGTTGTCACGTGTCGTGTTGTCACGTGTCGTCGTGTTGTCACGTGTCGTTGTGTTGTCACGTGTCGTGTTGTCACGAGTCGTCGTGTTGTCACGTGTCGTCGTGCTGTCACGTGTCGTATTGTCAGTGTCGTTGTGCTGTCACGTGTCGTCGTGCTGTCACGTGTCGTCGTGCTGTCACGTGACGTTGTTGTCACGTGTCGTCGTGTTGTCACGTGTTGTCGTGTTGTCACGTGTCGTCACGTGTCGTTGTGTCGTCACGTGTCGTGTTGTCACGTGTCGTGTATGCACGTGTTGTTGTGTCGTCACGTGTCGTTGTGTCGTCACGTGTCGTTGTCACGTGTTGTTGTGTTGTCACGTGTCGTTGTGTCGTCACGTGTCGTTGTGTCGTCACGTGTCGTTGTCACGTGTCGTTGTGTTGTCACGTGTCGTTGTGTCGCCACGTGTCGTGCTGTCACGTGTCGTTGTCTTCGCCTGAATGATTGTGCGTTCAGCTTGTGTCTCGCAATAATGAATGGGCATATATCCTGTAATGTTCGTCTGGGCATATTATGGTGTGTCTGTCTGCCTTTGCTTGTGTGCTGTATGTCCCATGTAAAATAAAAGTCTTAGTTTGTGTCTATATGATACAGATGTATGTCAACTTGTGTGCATGTATGCGTGTTATGTATCAGTTTATCTTGTGTATATAATAGTTTGTGTCTGTCTTAGCGTGTGTAGTTGTGTGTACTTAGTGAATGTCAGTGCAGGATGAGTCTGTTTGAACCTGCCCGACCTAATGCTTGACTGTACAATGTAGTTGTGTGTATATTATGTCTTGGTGTGTATGCATACTGTTGCTGTGTTTTATCGTATGTATTCATCTTAGTTTGTACGTCTTGGCTTATGCACATGCGTATGCTGCAGTCTAATCTTATTTGCATAACCTAGTTTGTGTAAATCTTAGATTGTTTCTATCCTAACATTGATATACGGCATCAATTACTGTAATTTGTTTGTGTGCAATTATATCATAGTCGCCTTGTGTGCACATCTTAGCTTGTGTATGCTTGAGTGATTATGTAGGGCTGTGTGTATAGCCAATCTTTTGCTTGAGTCTTAGCTTTGTGTCTACCTTGCTTCGTGTGTGCTTGCTTGCATAACTTTGTGTATATATCTTGCGTGCATGTGTGTGTACGTGTGACATGTACATGCCTGCTTAGGCGTGTGCTTCTGATATCATTGCGTGATTGTGTGTCTGTGTGTGTGCAAAGTGTGTGTCATGTGTGTATGAAGTGATTTATTTTGTGCATGTTAGGTTGTGCCATTGTGTAAGTATACCGTGCAACATTGTGTGTGTGTGTGGTGGTGTCAGTGTGTTGTGGGTGGTATTGTATGCATGCCTTGTGTATATAATTGTCTGTGGTGTTGTGTATCATTGTGTGTGGTCATCACATTGTGTGTGTTGTGTACCATTGTTCATGCGTGGTTATCACATTGTGTGTGGTATTGTGTGTCATTGTGTGTGGTTATCCCATTGTGTGTGGCGTTATGTATCATTGTGTGTGTGGTGTGTATCATTGTGTGTGTGGTGTGTATCATTGTGTGTGCATGCGGTGTTATGTCTATCGTGTATATATTGTGGTGGTATCACGTTGTGTTTGTGTCGGGTGGCGTGTGACCTTCATAGCACTTGCCCCAAAAGTCTGCTCAGGCTACACGGTTGTATATCGATAATTGTTATGTCTTGTTATTGTTAAGTGGGAGCGGTGGTGCAGTGGTTAGCGCGCTGCGCCACGAACCAGAGTTCCATTCCTGCTCACGGCCACCAACACCTGTGACGATCATCCCCTAGGTCGACTCAGCCTCAAACGAGTACGCGGTGCGGCGTGTAGTAAACATCGCCACTGGGGAGACAAAGGCGGTCGGGTGTGGGGGTTGCTGTTAAGGCTACACGGGGGATCTTTATCTTTGTATTATGTACTGTCGGTGTGCGTGTGTCATTCTACACAACAGTGTGTATCGTGGTGTCATTGTGTGTTGTATATAAACATGTATCTGTAATGGGATTACGTGTTGCGCGTGTGTCATTTAAACCTATTAACGCAATTCCATTGCAGTACGAATACATTTGTAATACTGTACCAGTACTAAAGTCACTGTTATTGTATTGTGTTAGCTTGTGTGTGTGTATACGGTGGTGGTGGTGCTATTTAAAATATAAATCTGGTAGTTTGTGTCTAATGCTGTTATGTTTCGTGCTCTATGTGTGTATGTGTATGCAATATGTCCGTGTCTAATGCTGTACACGTGTGTGTATAGTGGTTGTGTCATTGTGTTCACTGTAGTGTATCACTGTGTACTGTGTGGTGTCATTGTGTATGTGCACTGTGGTATGTGTACAGTAGTGTCATTGTATGTGTACTGTCATTGTACAGTGTGTACTGTCATTGTACAGTATGTGTACTGTCGTTGCACAGTATGTACTGTTATTGTACAGTATGAGTAGTTATTGTACAGTGTGTACTGTTATTGTACAATGTGTACTGCCATTGTACAGTATGTACTGCCATTGTATTTGTACAGTATGTGTACTGTTATTGTACAGTGTGTACTGTCATTGTACAGTATGTGTCCTGTCATTGTAGTGTGTATTGTTGTTGTACAGTATGCGTACTGTCATTGTACAGTGTGTACTGTCATTGTACAGTATGTGTCCTGTCATTGTAGTGTGTATTGTTGTTGTACAGTATGCGTACTGTCATTGTACAGTGTGTACTGTTATTGTACAGTGTACTGTCATTGTACAGTATGTGTACGCACACTAATACAGTACCGTTGTGTAACTATACAGTACATGCAATGTGTACACGCGTGCAGTCCTCTTACCAAATGTTTGCGGAGTGTGCTGTAATTGTGCACCAGTGCTGAGTGTAACACACAAACACACTCCCACCCCTCGCTGGGACAAACAAAACCACGTATCTGGTGGATTCTTGTTTAATTCACAGCAAGAATGGATGGTGCCATCATCGTCATCATGCCACCAGTCGAGACAAAGCACGGAGCACGGTGGGGTAGGGGGGGTGGTAGCGAGACAGAGGACATCCTACACAAGGCACACCACAAGGCACGATATAAGGGGAGAGATTGGAGAGATAGACGAACAACAGCGAGATGACGGACGCCATGCAAGTTGGGAGGTTTCGCGATGATGATGAGACATGCGGATGGGGTAAAGCGTGGAAAGACGACGACGTTCGCAGAGGAGGGAGCAGCCCGGGGTGACTTACCCCCCCCCCCCCCTTTCAGGCACCCCCCCCTTTCAGGCACCCCCCACCCCTTTCAGGCACCCCCCCCCCCTTTCAGGCACCCCCCCCCCCCCTTCCAGGCACCCCCCCCGTTTCAGGCACCCCCCCCTTTCAGGCACCCCCCCCTTTCAGGCACCCCCCCCCTTTCAGGCACCCCCCCCCCCTTTCAGGCATCCCCCCCCCCCCCTTTCAGGCACCCCCCCCTTTCAGGCACCCCCCCCCCCCTTTCAGGCATTCCCCCCCTTCAGGCACCCCCCCCTTTCAGGCACCCCCCCCCTTTCAGGCACCCCACCACCCCAGCCAGTCGCTCTCCCGGTCACTCTGTGGCTGAAATCCCAGGCAGCCCTCACCAGGGGTGACTTTCAATGACCTCGTTAGCGAGAGGGTGGGGGGGAGCTGGGGGGGGGGGGGTGCTGTGCGCGCGCTGATGCACAACGCGGACACGGCAGAAGCCTTTGGCAGGCTGGTTGGAGCAAGTCGTGTTTGTGAGCACACACCGCCGGCCGCCTTTGTCTCCCCAGTACTCATAATTTATGTCCAACACACACGCACACTGACAAAGATCCCCCGTATAGCTTGTAACAGACTGTTGGGGCAAGTGCTGTTAGCGGGCACCTATGAAGGTGCTCGCTAACGGCACACGAGGGGGTGGGTAGCCAACACCACGCACGGCCGCCTTTGTCTCTCCCCAGTGGTAATGTTTACACATCGCACCAGGTACTCATTTGAGGCTGAGTCGACCTAGGGGAGGCCCTGGACCGGTTCAGATAATCTTCACTGAATTTAGCCGTGAGCGGGAATCGAGCTAACCGCTACACTACCGCTCCCCATACACACATGCACACACATCACATGCTTTTACACGGTACACACAAAATCTATGCACACAGACAACAACACACGCACATCCATTAATGCACACAAACCCCTATTCACGCACTTGGCCGAGCAGGGCTTTGTTAGGTGCCTCCCTCCCACTGCCCTGATCCCCATCTCACCCTGATCCGCTCCATTGCCTGATCCTGATCCGCTCCGCATCCCTGGCTCAATTGCCTTCATCTTCCCTCCTTCTCTGCTCACCCACCGCCCCACTGATGATATAACTCCGGGCGTGTGCCCATCTGCCTGTCATTAACAATGCATCGTTGTGATTCTATCCATCCTACGTAGGTAGTGTTATTCACACAGAGCTAGGGGCCCATGTCCATGACAGATGATGGAACGCTCTTCATTCCCGTCCAGTTGTCTCGGCATTTTCCCACCAGCTGATGCGTTTCCTTTCTCGTACGTATGTGCGTTGAACTTCTTTCGCGCCGTACGTAGCCAGCCGTGCCATTCGGAGGTGCGGGGGAAGGACAACAAACTAAACCAAGCAAAAAAACAGCTCTAAAGAAATGATTTTTCCATCTAGATTTAAAAGTGCATAGCTTCGGTGGCTTCCTAATATCGGAAAGAAGAGCATTCCAGACGGTCGCAGAAGCGCATCGGAAAGCGCGCGATGCGGTGATCGTATTTGTTCGATGGCGACTGAAATTTTTTTTTCTAAAATAACCAAAAATAACAACCCCGTGCATTCCAAACAAGCGCCCACCGATGAAGAAGCAGCTCCCTCGAGCGCACGCTCCTCTCGCTCAAAGCTTCGTCGCTCTTGTATATATGTGTATGTTGAACTTCTTTTGCACCGTATGTAGCCAACCGTGCTAATCGGAGGTTGCGGGGCAAGGACAACAAACTAAACACAATAAAGTTCTAAAGCAATGAGTTTTCAATCTCGATTTAAAAGTGCGTGGCGCCAGTGGATTATAATATCGGAAGAAAGAACGTTCCAGACGGCCACATCGCGCGTCTAAAAGTGCCGCGCGATGCGGTGGCCGTCTTTGTTCGATGGTGAGCCACATCCCGCTGCGAGGATGACCGGAGTTCATGTGATGGTTTGTATTCCTTGAGGTCAGCAAGATATTGTGGATCATTTGAAGCAAGCACTTTGTGTGTAATGAGTGCGACTTACATTTTCCATTGCCGGACCATATTCAGAATTTGTTCATCATATCTCTGACCATCTGAGGATATGTCACTTATGATTGCCTACTATGATTTACACAACTATGATTATATCTCATGTGCTGGACAAAATATGGATGGTCTGGCTCCCATCAAATGAATGTGGAATTTCTACCGCTGGCTCGGCTGCCAATGTAGATTGGCACCACATTTCTATTTGAACTGACATTGATTCTACACATATACAGTACATGTGTTGTCTCCCCAATTTTATCTCAATTGTGCTATAGGCGTCATGGCACGACATGAATAATCTAAACAAACGCATTGCCCCGTTTGTTTAGAGAACGGCCAGCAGAAGAGATATATGCAGAACTTCTTCTATAATCCGTTAAAGTGACCTGTTTTTTTATACACACATGCACACCAGAAATGCTGCACTAACCCACATGTACTACGAAACACATTGTCAAATCAGTTATTTTAATTCACATACAGTAACTTGAAATCACCAAATTAAGTTTATATATATTTTGATGGGAGGCGGGGTTTGTGCAGTCATTGATCACTGGCCTGAAACCATCAACTCACCACCCCTGACGACCCAGTTTAATCACGGGTGGCTGATACCTGGATTCGTACCCACGCTATACAACAACAGCGAAGTGTAACTGACTACTGAATCACGCCGTGTGTTTTGGCCATCCCCAATATTCGCATGCCTAGAAAACCTCTGGATCACTGAAGCTTGGTGATTTTTTGAATATTTTTTTTCCACCATTTGCTAAGTGATTGAGGCATTGGCAGATTTCACGACAAAAAAAAACGAATCAGACGGAGAGAAACAGCCGGGGGTTCTGTGGGTTTAAAAACGTTCGCCAAAAAGAACACGAAAAATAATGATGTGGTTTTAAAAAACACGACATCGATCTCTTAACACAAGGGCTCTCTGTGCTCTTATGTTCACAAGTTATTCGGTGCGATGCCCCGTTTTATCCGCTGCGTTTTGTAATCCTTACGTAACCTTGGAGGGTAAGCGTTTTCTGTAAACATTGCATTTTGTCACCGCTCTGTCCTGCCGCTTACATTTCTACTTTTATTTGGTAAATAAACCCACTCCCCATCTTTTGCGAGTCATTGGCTTCTAAATGTTTTTGTAATTTGGCCAAGTGCTGTTTACTTTGAGTGGAAAAGATTTTAGTTTTTCAATATATAGCACAGATGAAAATTTATATTTTACACTTTAACAAACAATGTATCCTGTTCATGACCAGCAATACTGCAGTAACTATATTTTCGTGTACTTAAAATTATATTTTAAAAAAGTTCTATACCTGCATCGCTGTGAATGCGCCTTACCCCGACAACTCTTGCAAGCCATGCGGGTTTAACCTGGTTAATAATTGGATGGGAGATTGGCTGGGAATATCTGGTGTTGTCGGCTCGTGTTGTGCCGTTAGTTAGCACCTATTCATGCCAGAACAGGGCACGAGTGATGGTGTGGACAGCACCTCAACCAGCCACCTGCATCTCCCCACAGTGCCGATGTTTACACAACACTAAATAGTCAAAGACAAAGATCTCCCGTATAGTCTGTAACAGACTGTTGGGGCAAGTGCTGTTAGCGAGTACCTATGAAGGCCGGCACGGCACACGAGGGGGGTGGGTGGCCAGCACCACGTCCGGCCGCCTTTGTCTCCCCAGTGGCGATGTTTTTACGCACCGCACCAGGTACTCATTTGAGGCTGAGTCGACCTGGAGAGGCCCAGGACCGGTTCAGATAATCGTGACCGGTGATTGTGGCCGTGAGGAGGAATCGAAACTGGGCAGCCGGTCTCGTAGCGGAGCACACTAACAACTGCGCCACCACTCCCCTTAATAATACATATGCACATACAAACATAGATGCAAACGCAGATGCAAACACAACCGTACAATGATATCCTCATCGGAGGACAAACCAAGGATGTCCTTCCAAGAGATGACACACAGAAGTTAGGGCTTCATTGGAAATGTGCTGTTGGTCTGTCTCTTTCAATGGACATTGACCCAGCCTCAGCCTGTCACTTTCATTCACTCGCTGTTATGCGATGGTTTGGTATCACGCTGTAAACGACAGACACAGCGATATCTCTGGTTGGGGCGATACCGCCATGTTCGGCAGCGTAACACACAGGTTCAGGGAACAAATGCAAATGAGACACCGCCTTGACACGCCATGGCTATCAGGGATGATAGACTACCGTTGAGACGCACGGCGTGGTGGCAGCCAAAGGCGAGATTGCGAGAACAAGCTAGGTGCAGAAGCGCAATTATTCCACGACATTGCATTGCAAGCGAGAGACGGCCACTTGGTAGGGAGGCCTTCATCCATCAGTGGATAGATCATGACATGTTGATGATGACTGAGTGGACTTGATTTACCCTGCCCTAACGAAAGCAGCCCCAGCTTTCTCCCGACTTGACTGCCGCCCCAACCGAGCAACGCGGCCGTCTTTCCAAGGCATTTCCGCCTTCTTGGATGCGATCAACATTTTCCACTTCTGCTGCTGCTGCCGCCGCCGCCGCTGCTGCGTCCGCTGCGCTCCCCCGTGGGCGATTAGCATGCGTGTGGTCTTGCAGCGGCGGGCGGCAGGGGCATGCTGGATCCGTCACCGTCCACGAGCAGACATGACCTCCATCGCTTAATTGGCCCGGGGATACAGAGCGCTGCGTTCGGTTATTCGCTTGCGCCTACGCGATGCCTGTGGTCGTTGGTGCCGGCGTCTGGATTTTCTTCCTGAGTAATTTGTAATCATGTATCCACGGGAACCCATTTATGGTGTAAAACTGTAAGACACAAATCGTGGTTCGTAGCCACCTCAAACGAGTACCGTCGTCGTGAACCGTGGTTTATCCACTGCTGGATATCCATGGGGAGAAACGGGCGCCACGGTGGTGAGACATTAACTACCTCACCTGGTATACAGGAGGTCATGGGTTCGATCCCGATGCTGGCGCCTGTATATTTAGAGTTTGCATGTTCTCCCCTTGGTCGAGTGGATTTTTCTCCGGGTCCTCCGGTTTTCCTCTCCACATTTAGAAACATGCGTTTCTAAATGTGTATTTGGCTGCTATAAATTTTCACGTGAAAAAACACTTCCTTGAGCGATCATTTGTGGCCAGGTCGCTTCTGAAAAAGAGCTATACAGCTCAGTGGGCCTTAACTGGTAAAATAAAAAAATATTTTAAAGGGGAAGGCCCTCCCATGCTGCCGCCATCTCTTACTGTCCATCTCACACTGGGCTATGAACCACATTATTACAGTTTGTAATTCCTGGCCATGGTTAACATCATTGTAACAGGTGGCATTTGAGCACATCCTGGGCCAGACCTCTTTACCAAATGGCACTGACGAGCGTGTAAAGTATGGTAAAACAACCCTCACCACTGCCATGCTTGAGAAAACCTTCATCCAGCAGCATATTGACAAAGGGCGTGGTAAATGAGTGCTATTTTTGTTTGAATTGTTTCATTAGGTCATAGAGCTCGTCTTGGACAACTGCCGCTCCAACGACGGAAAGATTGAGGGGCTGACGGATGCCTTCTCTGCCCTGGAGTACCTGAGCATGATCAGCGTCGGCCTCACCAGTCTCGCCAATCTGCCCAAGCTACCCAAGCTGAAGAAGGTGAGAAGTGCTATTATTATTATTATTCTTATACCCCTTTTCGCACTGGCACGTGCAAGCCGAGCCAGTGCAGGGCCCTCGTGGTACGAGTCGTTTTTCCACTGGCAATTTACTGTGCCTTGCTGGAACCAAACCGTGCTACGCTGGCCTCACACCTGAATCTGGATCGGGGCCTATCAGGGGGTGCAAGGGCAGCTCGTTCATCACGTGTGACATTCAGATAGTTGCAACTCAAGCGGATCATCAACCATGTCATCGAAATGCGTATAAACTCCTTCACTGCGCGTGAAATCGGTGACATGGTTCAGCTTCTGCAGTGGGAAAAAAAACAGACCTGGTGCCTCCTGAGCCACGCTAACTTGGTGGGGGTTAACAGGGGCTTAGCCCCCCTCAAACCTGCACACCGGCTTCAAATCAAACACAGCCGATACAGGGACAACCTCTCAAAGCCAGACTCGGCAAGAGAGCTGAAGGTGTCCACTTAGCAAAACACGTAGAAGACGGGGTCAAGTCGCGAACGTGTGCGATTTAACTCAGACAGCTGATGTCCAAAAATGAGACAGTGCAAGGTTAGCATTTCTTTGTGCAGGTAAGCCCTGAATGGGTTTCAACTTGTTTGTGTCTCATCAGCAGGGTGTGTGGCCTGTTTAACGAATGTTGCTGGGCTGCCTGATGTGATAGGCAAGAGTATGACACAAACATCGTGCGTCGCATTAGATGCACATATAACTTCGTCCTGCTTTGCTTAGGCCTGTTTTATATTAGGCCTCTTTAGCTTAGACCTGTTTTAGCGTAGGCCTGTTTTAGCTTAAGCCTGTTTAGCGTAGGCTTGAGTCTAGGCCTGTTTTATCTTCAGTATGTTTAGCTTTTTTTCCGGCCGGCAGGTTTCTTTTGGCCGGAATTGATGGCGTGAACAATTTTTATTGCGTTGATGATGATGATGTTGACGACTACGATGACGATTGCTTTCGTGTTACACAGCTGGAGTTGAGCGACAACAGGATTTCCGGAGGTTTGGAGGTCCTTGCCGAGAAAGCGCCGAAGCTCACCAGCCTGCACCTCAGCGGCAACAAAATCAAAGACCTCGGCACATTAGAACCCCTGGTGAGCAGCACTGGCAGTTGTGTGGCATCGCAACTACATAAGTGTCAATCTTGATTTGAAGCTTTCGTGACAGATGGAATCCATACTCTTTGGTTCTTTCGGTAAAGTCACGTAGGTAGAAAAATAACACAGGTAGGAACAACAGTTCCACACTGCCCACCAGGGATTATTTGTCTGTCTGTCGTGCATAGCCACGCCCTCGATTTGTATTTCATAGAGCGCTTCGGGCGGGCTCGGCACCACGTGACACGCCGCCCCACGAAGCTTGCGCCGCGTGACACGGATCGCACGAATGCGCTGTCCAACCAAGTTCCTACCTGCCCACTCCGAAGGAACGTGTTAGGTCACTATTATTATAATAGATCACTATTATTATTTTTCTACCTACGTGACTTTACCGAAAGAACCAAAGAGTATACATAAGTGTCATTTAATTTTGGCCAGGGCTTTGTAGGTTATGATTAAGTGAAAACTGAGACAGCATTTCAAAGCTCTCACAAGCGAAGGTATTTAATAAAAAATATATATATTTAGAGAAATTGTAAAAAAACTTGTTTGTACATTTTACAAAGAAAGTAGCAAGATATAAATAAGAAGATAAATAAGGTGATTTCGTAGTACTTTAATAACCAATGGAAACGAATTTTACACGTAGTCTTTCACGACCAATATTATGAATTATAATTGGTTTCTTTTAGTTTACCAAGCAAAATGTTCATAATATTGTACAAATTCCTGTCTGCTGAAACAGCAAATCAATTGGCATATTTTCCCAAGTGACAAATTCATTTTATTTGATCTATCGGGTAGTGGATGGTTATAGTAAAAATAAGGCATAACATACACTATGATCTAAAAAATTATTACGAATCAATGGAAATTACCTACAGGAAATTATGAAATATGAGCAAAACAAGCCCATGTACACGACAAGTTTGTTAAACAATATAAATAGTTGTTAGAGGGAAACACTTGGAGTAGAGTCTGTTCTCCTAGAACGCGGTAGTTGCGTTCCTTAAGAACGCCGCGTTATGGAAAATTCGCGTAATATAAAGTAACATATAATACTGTATAGGGTAAAGCACAGTCGGCGATAACGCGCGATATGCATACGCAGACTGAACAAAGACTGAGGCATGTGGGTAGCATCTAGAAGCATCCAGCAGCATCCCATAGCCTTGTGCGATGCTACGCCGAGGCAGCCGTACAACCGCTTATCCCTACGCGTGCGACGTAGTTCTGTTCACTGAATTGCGTTATATCCAATTCGCATCCGCGTTATAAAAAAATGTGTTCCCTAATACGGTCATCGCGCTATATCCAATTCGCGTTATGAAAACACGCGTTGTAGGAGAACAAACCGCGTATATATTTGTATTCTTAGGGCAATGATTGAAAGTGGATTGTAGAAAATGTGCCTCATTCTCGTAACGTCAACAGGGGATAGAAGCTTAGTAGTGCACACCTTTAGACAGTCGAGACGGTTGATATGCAGTTGAGAGAGAGACAGTGAAATTGTTACTGAAAGGTAATGTTTAATGTTGCATTCAGAGTTTAATAAAGACTTCAATTGTGTAATCACGACTCAATTACTGTTATATATATTTATCTTGACAAGACCACCCTGAGTGCCATCACCTTAAACTACTTAATTAGCAAGATGCCGAGGGAGAAATAATAATAGACAACAGGATGAAAATTATTAAATTAAGAGGACAGCAAGACCAGAATGGAGCGCTTATGGAAACATCGCATTTAATAATGAAAAGCAACGCGTCTAAAGAATTCAGTTTACAGTCAGTGCATTATCGACTGCCACAACGTACGGATCGTAAACACGGACCAATGGACGTACACAAAGGAGTTTGGGGAGATGCATGCTGCTGTGAATTGCTCCCAAGACGCGGAAAGAGGTAATACGTGGATTGGGGAACAATCATGAATTTCAGACCTTGCGTTGCTTACAGTGGGATTGGACATGTACAGGGCACAAGAAAGGATGCTGATCAATGGACTAGACTGGTTAAGGAATCTCAGCCAAACGAGACAAGAGTTGGGAGATTAAAATAAATGTCTAAATTGAAGAAAACCCAGGTAATGTGATCCATACCTTTGTACTTGTCAGAAACAGCAAGACTTCTTCACGATTCTGGCTAAAATCGCCTGATGAGGCTGGTTGTGATCACCAGAGAAACGTCACAGTACTCAAACTGTCAGTATTGCTGGTTTACTCTCCAACATACCGGTGTGCTGAAAAAGTAATTAATTGGCATGTTTAGTTTATGCGACAAACCTTACTCATTGGCTGCGTCGGGTGGTGGTGCATTAACGACACATTTATGATCTTGATTTGAAACTTTCGTGACTGCAAGAATCAATACTCTCTGGTTCTTTCGGTAAAGTCACGTAGGTAGAAAAAATTATAAAAGAACACGACGTTTCGTTCGCAACACTAGCGTCCGTCATCAGGTGAGAAAGCCACAACAGCAGATCATTCTTTCTCACCTGTGACGGACGCTTGTGTTGCGACCGAAACGTCGTGTTCTTTTATTATTTTATCTACGTGACTTTACCAAAAGAACCAGAGACGCATTTATGATTTCATAGCATCCACTGGGTAAACTTGACGAGGTTAAAAGTGACCGTGGAGGACAAATCCTAACGGAGTTTGCGCTTCGTTCACGCGATGGCAGTTTCACAAAGATTTGTAACTTACAGAAGGATTCACCCCGTCTGTAGAACGGGATGTTTACCGGTTTGATGTTAACTACCTCGCGTGGTATGGTGAAGTACGGTTAAACAACCCCCATGGCAGGCGCTGCAGTGGTGAGATGTTAACAACCCTGCCTGGAATACAGGAGGTCGTGGGTTCGATCCCGACCCTGACGCCTTTATATTTCGATTTTAAATATTTCTCTCTCCCTGGTGGTCACGTTCATTTTCTCTGGGTCCTCTGGATTTTACCTCCACATTTAGAATCAAAACGACGCGTTTAGAGTAGTTGGCTGCTCAAAATCACACAATAAGCCACTTCTAGAATGTGTAAGTGCATCGTTCCAATGGCTTCCTAATATAGGAAGGAAGGGCGTTCCAGACGGCCGCAGAAGTGCATTCTTAAAGCGCGCGATGCGGTGACCGTCTTTGTTCGATAACCAACCAAAATCCGCTGCGACGATAACCGGAGTTTGCGCAATGGTAATGTCTCTGCACGCATCACTACACACTAGGGTTTGCCACGTCATTATTTTTCACGATACAATTATTAGAATTATGAGCAATGTAAAGAACAAAAAAACACGAAGGCCAGGTCGGTGCAGTGGAGCTATCATCTGTGGCCAGGCCGCTTCTGAAAAAGAGCTGCGTAGCTCAGTGGGGGTGGGGGCCTTACCTGGTAAAGATAAATAAATGAAAAATAGTAAATATACAGTGAGCTGCCCTTGTGGTTCGATGGCTGCGAGCAGAAAAAGCTGGAGCTGCTCAAGAGCCTCGACCTGTACAACTGCGAGGTGACACGGCACGAGGATTACCGCGAGAAGCTCTTCCAGATCCTGCCCACGCTCACCTACCTTGATGGCCTCGACCAGGAGGAGCAGGAGGCCCCCGAGTCGGACGGTGAGTGTTCGACACCGGACTGTGTTAGCGTGAGCCGATCGGTTTGACAGTTAACTAGACCGGGTTAGAGTGAGGTGAGAGGTCAGGGTTCATCACTAGACTATCTTAAAGTTCGGCATGTAATTTGTCAATGAAATTATAAAAATCTATTCCCATGCCCAATGTATAGTCATCATTTCTTTACATAAAATGTCGCTATTTGTGAATAATCAATTTTGACACTCATACATTGAAAAGTAATTCACAATTGATAAAACTTACATGCAAATATGGTGCTATTGTTGCAGTCGGTCTAATGGAGCGAATAAAACTGTACATGCGAGGCAGAAAAACATTACAAGCAATACAAAAGGGGTAATTTTCAAAATGTTCCCCCCAAAAATAATTAATTATTGAGTCGAATCGTGACTGAATCCTACCAATTCTATAAGTTGCTGGAATTAGTGAATCATTACACGCCTAGTAACGGTGGGGTGGAAGGTCAAGGTTCATCCCCAGCCTGGGTTAAAGCGGGGTTAGAGGTCAGGGTTCATACCCAGGCTGGGATAAAGTGAGGTTAGAGATCAGGGTTCATCACTAAGCTGGGTTAAAGTTTGGTTAAAGGTCAAGGTTCATCCCCAGCCTGGATTAAAGTGAGATAAAGGGTCAGAGTTCATCCCCAGCCTGGGTTAAAGTGAGGTTAGAGGTCAGGGTTCATCACTTGGCTGGGATAAAGTGAGGTTAGAGGTCAGGGTTTATCCCCATCATGGGTTAAAGTGGGGTTAGAGGTCAGAGTTCATCACTAGGCTGGACCAAGTGAGCCAATGTGTTTGGGGACACGCTCCCATTGTGTCGGCGAGTGTGAAAGGAGTTCTGATGTTGTTTGCCATTAGGGGAAGAAGATGAGGAAGAGTATGAAGATGAAGACCCACCGTCGGAGGAGGAGGAAGACGAGGTGAGTTTGGGAAGTGCCTGACAGCTGTGGTAGTGGATTTGTGGTTTCTTTTTTGGGCGATTTTATGTCGGTTTCTCACGTGTCCCGCGTCTTCCCTGCAGGACGAGGATGCAATAAAGGAGGAGGAGGATGAGGAGGAGGAAGACGAGGGTGCGTATATTCATCTCTCCCCCGTGATGAAAAAAAAAGAGTTTTACAATAATCTTTTGTCGGCCGAGTGACGCATGCTTGAGATGCAGCAGCTTGGAGGCAAGGGTCGGAGGATCGTACAGATTTGTGAAATGGCCAAACCACCTGGGATATGAGACAACTGGGAGATGAAGTTGGTTCATGAACCCACCTGTCGATATTTTGTTGTTATCATCACATGTGCATTGTGCGTTTTCTCTCGGTATTTCTCCTGAAATCAAAACATTCCTTAAAAACAAATTGGCCAAACATCCCAGTGTGGCATATGAGAGGGGGGAGGTAGCAGAGTGCATGGAGGAGAGTTGAGTGACATGAGAGAGGGGAAGTAGGAAAGTGTGTGGAGGGGAATGGAGTGAGCTGAGAGGTGAGAGCCATGGGTAAGAGGGATGCCGTCGTTAATGTCCAACCCAAATGACATGCGTGGTTCCTGTTTGTCCAGACGACGACCCCGACAGCAAAGGAGAGAAGAGGAAACGAGAGCCGGACGATGACGGCGATGAAGACGACGACGACGAGTGACGCGGCATCGCGCCGTGAACTCGCGACGGTGCAGCGGTCAGGTGCTCTAGCAGGGGTGGGGGTGCTAGTAGAGGTTAGTTGGGGGGGAGGTGGTCGGGCGGGGGAGGGGGGGCAGTTAATGGGGAGGTAGGGCGGGTGGTTGAAGACCTGGTGGGCATTGAGGGGTGGGGGGGTTTGCGCTCGCTGCCGCGTACTTGTAGAACTGGGGGGGTTGTACCACGCGCGCACGTTCCTTGCTCGCCACTCCCACGAACGCGCGACGCAGGCGGCGACAACGGTAGAGGCGCGCCGCCGCCGGCATTGCGCACCGGGGCCGAGCGTGGAGGCGTTTGGTCCCCGCGCTGTGGCCGTGACGCCGTTTTGCCGGAGTCCGATGCTGGCATACGGGGAGGCGCGGGCATTCATTTCAGTCCGGTTACCGTCCCTGTCGCCAGCCCGGAAACTTATTCCCACATCCGGCAAACCGCATCCAGTTTACCTCTCATTTTGGCTGTGATGACTAGTCACGTGTCTGCTTTATTTAGTCTACCAGCACATCAACCTAATTTAGGTCAGGGCCTCTCTCTTGCTGTCGCCAGCGATGCAAAGAAAATATTCACTGAGAAAATTAACCCCTGGGGAGGACGGATTTGCAAAGGTTAGGGTTTTGGAGAGATCGGTGCGTTTCCAGGACGGCTCTGACGATATTGCGATGTCCCGTAGCAGAAAGCGTATCCCGCTAAATTATCGGAGAAACATGAAAAGGGAAGCTTCTGAGAAGCTTGACAAGGGAATACGCAAACCAAAACAACAAGTTTGCGCTTTCATTTCAGCTGCTGTTAAACTGGAGCAGTTAAGAACTATTCCTGTATATATAAAACTACCGATCCACCTCTGAAACCCCTTTATGTGCTGCTCCCACAATGCACCACGCATCTTGACACAATTCTTGTCGGCTCCCAGCATGCATTGTGCACCGTCAAGTAGATTTTCACTGCAGTCACCACAGCGGTGGCATCGCTAGAGCACGCTAACTGCAACGGTCCTTAACGTCACGTTCAAGTCTTTTTTTCACTAACAGAACTTCAAACTCAGGTCAGACAGCTAGAGATTGCAAAGAGCCATTTGTTTTTGTTTGGATGCATTTTCCCTTTAAGGCCTATGCACAGCCATCGAGTTTATGGACCCCGCATCACCCCCCTACCTCCGGATTAGCATGATTCGCTACGTACGGTGTGGAAGAAGTTCAACATACACGTGCACACATACATCTGCAGCAGGGCCCACAGATACGTGGGGCCAAGGCACCGGGCTACGACAAATGGGGGCAGGGGGGTGAGTGAAGCAGACAAGGGTCCCCCATTTCATCCCTCGCACCAGGGCCCCGTACCAACCGTGCATACGCCGCTGGCCACGCAGGTCCTGCCCTGTCTGGCGCCTCTCCCTGTCCCGTCCCGTGAAAGGCAGACGCTGACGGATTCTCTCTGAGTTTTCCCTTTGAGGGTGGTCGACGTCACGTAAATCACGGCGGCTGGCCGGTGCTCAATCGACGTCGAGAAACCTCGTTCGGGGTCCGGGCCGATGCGTAACTTTTTGTCCACCCCTTACCAAACGCCAAAGTGTCGTTGGCATGGGGCCCCGGTGGAGGGAAAAAAAGGACCCACACCCCCATCCTAACTCCCCCCCCCCCTTCTTAGCACCACCCGTGGGCCCTAACGGTGCACGTTGCGCACTCGACTGTTACACCACTGCAGCTTGTGGATAGATCTAAGCTGACGACGACTAACGACGTCACTGCATAGATGCCGTCGTGAAACGCAGGGCAGCGACGTCAGTGGCATCGCGAGTCATGTTGAGACAACCGCCGGTCAATGTAAAAACTTATATATATATTTTTGTTCCGCTCGTTAACAGATCCTCAAAAAGCAAGTCAGCAACCCGAGACGAGACGACAGCCCCCGGGCGCGTCGTGGGTGCTGCCAAGCATGGGTCGGAAAGGGGCATTGCTGGATTGATGATGTCACGGAGAATTCTCATTTTTTTTGAAATTACTCCCCTGTGCGTCGAAGCAACAAATTTGGCCGGGTCGGAGGGTGCGGGCTCATAGTAAGAAGTGAAATTATATCAAATCTCAGTTTGGGGAATTTGGATCAGCCCATCGTCCTTCTGGGTGGGGGCTGATCAAATGCTTACCACTTGGTAGTGAGGTCAGCAGTGGTTGTCCAATGTGCTTAACTCACCCCAAACATAGGAATGTGGAATTTCCATCACTGGATCGAGGCTGTAAAAATGTATGAGCGCCTCCCCACGATTATTCTAACCGATCGAAGGCAATTCGTCTTGCAAATTATGTTGGAACGCAGAGGTAAAAAACAGCACTAAACAAACAATGATAAGTCAAAGTTTTCATCTAAGGAAATTACGTTTGATTTATACAAGATAAAAACGTCAAACAGATGTGATTTGCATGTGCAGGGGTAATTTCTTTTGCTCGTTATGTTTAAGTGTAAAGCTGGGAAGATTAGTTAACGGCAAAATGTACGCAACGTTCCGTGAATGTCTTACAACCTCCTGAACCCGATAGTGGAATTATCCGTTTCTCATTTTAGCTTTGTGTGCTGTGGAAGCCGTTTAGTACTTAGGATTTCAGAGTATGTTGACCAATAACGTACCGTGCCAGACTGCTTGGGCACCACATCCTCAAATGGGTCTCTCCCTGCTCTGCGATTGGGTGTCACGGGTCAGGCTATTATACGTCTACCGGTTTTGGCGGGGACAATCCTCAATGGTTTCAGAAAAGGCTGTCTCCCAGTGTCCCCTCCGAATCTTTTGTGAAAACTCGGATTCCTAATGCACGACTCCTGAAACAGTCAAAGGGCAGGGCGCTACCTCAGCAGTCGGTTGAGGGGTTGGGGGTGTGGGGGTAGGCGAAGGCTTCCGTAAGGTGAGCGAGGCCACTGTCAAGAGACCTTTCACCGTGCGGTTGGGGCTGGTGGCTGAGCACGCGTGGCGGACAGAGGGAGGGGGGATGTCCCGGTTGAGCCTCCCGGAGAAATGGTAGCGTTTTGGTGCGAGAGCGGTGCGAACGGGAACGCTTTGTGATGCCACCCCAATCAGTTTGGCGAGTGTGACCGTCTGTCCTTAGTTGTGATGTTAAATGTTTATTGCTCCACCGGCATAAAAACGGAACATGTACATGAATGTGGTGTGTGCCGAGTTAGTGCGTAGGTGTTACCTCGACCACTGTGAATATCTTAAATATGTTATAAACTGTTGGATTTCCCTAGCACTCACGTTTGTATTGGTTCTTGTATTTTTGCCCCTTAAAATTAAGCCATTCACTCTCTGTATGCTTCAGTCTTGAATGTCCACAGACTGCTTTAATAAACATTTTATAATTCATAACCTGCGTGAGCATCCATCACTCTACGTAAGTATTCCATAAGAATGTGTAAAACCCTTTTAACAATCTGCCGTGTTTGGGCCTCCCTATGTATATTTGTATTTGACCAGGCAAGCCCCACTGAGCTGCATAGAAGTGACCTGGCCAGAAATCACAGCTCAACGAAGTGGCTCATCTTTTGGAAATTTAGAGCAGAAAAACACTCTAAACGCGTGGTGATGTTAATTTTAAATGTGGAGGGGAAAAACCGGAGGACCCGGAGAAAAATCCACGCTCCCACGGGCAGAGAGACATGCAAACTCCAAATATACAACAAGTTGTCAGGGTCGGGATCGAACCCACGTCCTCCTGTATACAAGGCAGGATTGTTAACATTTCGCCACCGCGGCGCCTGTCATGGTGGTTGTTTAACCATACTTCACCATATTTCAGACGCCACCGATGTTAGTCATTGACGGGCATCGAATTCAACTTTTCAGTTCATGCTGCATGCTGGGCTAACCCCAGAACCATCTGTGACATCACGGGGTCAACACAGAGGTGAGACGTACACGGTCACTCGTAAAGTTCACGTAGGGCAGAAAATTACGTTAATAGAATCTGAAATGAAACCTAAAACATACTTACGTTATGTATTACGATCCTTTCCTGACTCCCATCTCAGAAAGGTTTGGGGAGGGAAGGGGAAGAGGGTGCGACCAAGTCAACGGACGGGCCTCATGGAGCATGGAAGCGTGGAACCTGGGTGCTGGCACCGATTTTCAGCCAGAACCTGGGTCGTTTTTGGGCCAGCACAGCCCAGTTGCTGGTGACCATGGTTACAAAGCGTTGTCCTTTGACCTCTGGTTCTTGTGGCTGATCTAACTGGTGTATCGTGCACTCACAATGGAGTTCGTTTCGGGAAAAGGGGACTTGCGGTGACATCACAGCAGCGCCAATCCAATAGCTCCATCCGACTCTCCCAAATAAATACCAGAACCGTTCACGTTATTGGCTTAATTTTATAGAAAAAAAATTTTGGCTACCCCACAACCAGGGGCGGTTTCTTCATTAGGGGGATTGGGCGACGCACCACCAATGTCATTTAACCACAGAGTCACGCTAGCCGTCATTGTGCCTCTGGATATAGTCCAATCAGCGTCATGTCACGTTCTGTGGAGTACCGCCTCTTTTTGGGCGATTTCACTGAGAATCGCCCCGAGTGGTCCCATAGACTTACATTCAAAGATGTTTTTTTTCGAACGGGGGGCGCTGCAATGCATTCTCTATGGCTTCCGGGAGGGCTCGCACTAACGTGCTTACGTCATCATACGTAAGCACGTTTCATCCAACAATATAATTTGTCGCCACCTAGTGGAATCTTTAATAAAATAAACTTGAGTGGATTGTATTAATAGTGAGTATAGAAACAAACAAGATGTATTGTAAGAGTCACTTTATTTTTCATTAATATTAAAGAAGTGAAGTTGCCTTTACATACTTAAGCTGTTAATTTATCCATTGCATGGGTGGACCTTATCCTTATCAATCATCCAGACATTTGCCCCCCCTGAGAGATTTTGCAGGAGCCGCCACTGCCCACAACATACTTTGAACTTAACCGTGCTGATCGGAGGTGCGGGCTAATCGGAGGTGCGAAAATACTGTATAAAACCTCATCACCCCGAAGGAAAAATAAACTCCAAGAAAAAAAAATAGACAAAAGGAGGAAACAATGCAGATGAACACACATAAACAACAACCCCGACGCCATATTGCAATGGCGGACAAAGCAGAGGCTTCCTACCCCCGTCTCCCACCGGTTTACCAACCCGTAGTGACCAGCGTAGTGAAGTATGACCAACGGTCATCTCGCAGTGTATTGACTCAATGGATAAAAATGTAATCGAATCAAATGGGCGGCTTGTCTTTTGCATGTCCAGCGCAAGAACCATCACACCCTAGCCGCATCCCACTGTGCCTTTAGCAGTGCTGTTTTTCCACAAACTTGTTTACAACAAAAAAACTCAACCAGTATTATATTTTTCTTTACCACTGAGAAGGGAAAAGCTTAGGATCGTGGCTGTCCGGCCATGTTTATACAAACTGCAGGAAGCGCGATCTCTGGGTGATCGCCCAGCAACAAAAATAAAGATTCCTGAACTTCCTTTAATTTACGAGAACTCGTTTGCTTCAGTGTGGGCTTTCACCTGGCCGTGGGTGAGGGTTACCGATAGCGTCACAAGTTCTCCGTTGTATGTTTTTTGGGGTAGTGCCTGCCACGGTGGCAAGATGTAAACTACCTCGCCTGGTATACAGGAGGTTGTCGGTTCAATCTCGACCCTGATGCCTGCTGTATATTTGGAGTTTGTATGTGTCTCCCTCTCCCTGTAGTCGCCGTAGTCGCGTGGATTCTTCTCTGGGTCCTCCGGTGTTTCCCCTCATTTAGAATCAACATCACGCGTTTAAGAGTACGTGGCTGCTATAAATGTCCACACGATAAGCCACTTCGTTGAGCAATCATTTGTGATTGCCAGGTCGCTTCTGAAAAAGAGCCAGACAGCATAGTCGGGCATTTTACCTGGTAATATTAAAAAAAATGTTCATAGTTTTTAGTTAAATTGTCGAGTTCGATGTCCAAAGTGCAGACGCGGCAAGAACGGTTAAAAAACAGAGAGAAGCGTATAACACAGCCACGCAAACCCACACACCGGGTGGCGTGGCGTCATACGTTTTGTGTTGGAAAGTACATCGATAATGAATGAGAAAGTGCGCCAGCCCAAATAAATTATTGAGTGACGTTTTCAGAGGTGAGCACGCTTACCAAACTGTCCGCATCTTCCCCTCGTATCATTCCGATGGGATTGGAAACCTGTTAGATGGGAAGGTGAATTGAATGTGGTTAAAATGAATGTGATTAAATGTAGATTTGAAGTTTTCGTGACTGCAAGGATCCATACTCTGGTTCTTTCGGTAAAGTCACGTAGGTGAAAGAACCAGAGAGTATGTGATTAAATGTGTTAATATTCAAACGTGATGCCTAGATTCAATCTCACAGATTGAACCAGGCAGATTGAATGTGATGGCCAAGCAAGCGTGCAATGTCGAGTCAGTGCTGGAACGTGGTTGGAAGCGTTGGATCCACGTTGGCCCAACGTTCAATGTTTACCGGGACACTAAAAACATTGGGCTCGTCGGACTAATATGGGGGAACCCTGGTCTGGCTAGCTGAACACTCCGGCTAGCCGCGAATGTATTCAAAATCTACATAAAACAACAACAATACCGTGTACCGCACATGTATATATATAAACAGCATATAATGGTATAAATAAAGTCGTATGTGAAGTGTATGGGCATGTTTTTGTACTGACCAACAGATAAACGGTGGACTGTATACCATAACGCTAGTTGCTCAGTCAGCCCCCACCACGACACCTCCACACCACTCAAGTGTTGTCTAAATACTACATATTTTACACTATACACAGTATAACATATTCAAGTACGATTGGACCTTTTTTTTTCCAGTATCAAAGTATGAAAAATAAGAAGTTTTATCCTTTCAGGCAATAAGACCAGGTGTTAAGATGTCCAAACACCAAAGAGATACATTTTTCAAGTGTAATGACTCCGACAACAAGAATATAAGAACAGCCACTTTTATTAGTTACTCCATAAGGAACCCTGCTATGGATTACATAAGGGACCCGAGGCTTTGTGACTGTCCTCCAGCTTGTATCTTCCTCCGAACCTCCCCACTCCTTGTGCTCTCCCATTATATATCCCTCAGCCCCCCTTTTCTGGAATGTTCCCTCACGCTATTTCCCTCAGCCAATCCCCGTCCTTTCCTTCTAATGGATCCAAACCGTCGCCTCTGGGTTCTACCACTGAGATTGTCCTTCAAAACTTTCCCTCCAATCACTTCAAAGGCCCTGCCTCCTGACCAATCCCTGTGGAGGCCTCTTTCCTCCAATCGGAGGCTTTGGTTTATTTTTGAATAGCCGTTAGGCGGCACATTGGTTTGGGGTCATTTTCCATCATTACACTTAAAGCTTTCGTGACTGCAATAATTCATACTCTTTGGATCTTTCGGTAAAGTCACATAGATAGAAAAAGAAAAATCACGACGTTTTGATCGCAACACAAGCAATCGTCTTCAGGTAAAAAAAATACAGCAGGCGAACTGCTGAGGCAGGAGAAATATAGCGGGAGAGCTGCTGCAATAATAGGTTATATAATAGTCTTAGGTTTTTTCGGTAAAGTCACGTAGGTAAAAAATAAAATTAAAATTAATAAAAGTAATAATATAAATAAAATAAAATAATAAATCACGACGTTTCGGAGGCAACACAAGTCTCCATCATCAGGTGGGACCGTCACAGCTAGATTTACTGTATCAAGTGAGGCAAAACATTCCAAGATACAAGTTCTTAAATACAAGTTAAGGGGGGGAGGAGGGGGGGAGGAGCTTATCTGAGTGTGGTAGCCAATGAATGGAACGTTTTGGGGGGGGGGGGGGCGAAAAGAGAACAAGAGGTGCACATGCTAAAGGTGCACATGCTAGAAGAGAACGACACTGCGCATGTTGTTTAACCCAGTGTTGGTGACAACCCAAATACAAAAAAGGAGAGTACTGTTAAACGCTGGGGATGTTATCACATGCGCAGTGTCGTTCTCTTCTAGCATGTGCACCTTTAGCATGTGCACCTGTTGTTCTCTTTTAGCCCCGCCCCCCCCAATACGTTCCATTCATTGGCTACCACACTCAGATAAGCTCCTCCCCCCCTCCTCCCCCCTTAACTTGTATTTAAGAACTTGTATCTTGAAATGTTTTGCCTCACTAGATACAGTAAATTTAGCTATGACGGTCCCACCTGATGGCGGAGACTTGTGTTGCCTCCGAAACGTCGTGATTTATTTTTTTATTTCTATTATTACTTTCATTAATTTTTATTGTATTTTTTACCTACGTGACTTTACCGAAAAAACCTAAGAGTATGAATCCTTGCAGTCACGAAAGCTTCAAATCTAGAAGTTATATAATAGGTTTGAGATTGGTGCAACCCAAGGGTAAGTGGGCGGAGCGAGAGATGCAATTTTTTTCATAATTTAGTTGACGGACATACGGAACGCCGGGTTTTTTTCAGAGAAGATTTCTCTACCATCGACACCATGCACAACCGTTGAACCTCCGATTAGCACGGTTGGCTACATACGGTGCAAAAGAAGGTCCACATGCATGCAATCATCTGATTATGGAAAATACCAATGCATTTTAATTACCATTCCGCCTGAACTTTGTAGAGGATGGCCCCCAATGGATTCACGACAGCTTGGATGAACAGTGATGCCATAGGGACGGGGGATTCCATGGTGCCCCCTTTCCAAAAGGAAAAGTCTTAACAGCAGAGGCCGCTATTAAAATGTCATCATGTTCATCAAGGGGTGTTTTATAACCAATGGCATTGCTAAAGTATTGTTGTAGTTGGTGGTTTTCATATTTATTTTAGTTTACACGAATGATTCATCCTATCCACAAGTTACTTATTTACTCCATCACAATTCTGGGTTATCTTTCAAGGATCAGCTTTGCTGTTTGTACTGTCTCGTACGTGATGTTTTCTTCATTTCGGGCAGAACATTCATACAAATATAATTATTGCTCATGGTGGACCAGCGGGACAGCAGATTGCAATGGTATGGCTCGGAATAGACAATCCTGGTTTGTAGATGACTCTCCCCGTCTTCCCTCTGACTAAACCATCACAGGTAAGAGTTGCTTTGTCGCTGTGGATACATTATCCTCCACTATAGCGACGTGTCATTTCCACCACCGCGTCAGGGGATTGCAAACGGGAGTTGGGCAACAACACCCCTCGATTTCTCATTAGAGCAGGACATCACTTTTGACTTTCTGGCTTTTGGATAAATAGTTCAAAGCGTACATGCTTCTTTTTGAAAACATCCAGCCCGTTCAATCCATCAGCTCCTGATGGAGATAAAAAAAACGAAGATGGAGGGAACACAAATGACGATGTCGCGTGCACGCCACAATTCGTCCCATGGTCGCAAATGGTGACTCGCGCGTGTGTTGAACTTTGCAAGTCTCTCTCCCTGTGGTCGCGTGGATTTTTATTTTTTCCAGGTCCTCCGGTTTTTCCATCCACATTTAGGAAAAAAACATGCATTGAGATTGTTTATATTATTTTGCTGCGTTACACTCCATGTAAAAAAGCCACTTTGTTGAGCAATCATTTGGGGGCCAATCGCTTCTGAGAAAAAAGTGAATAGCTGAGTGGGCTTTACCTGGTAAGGGGCCGTCCATAAATGACGTCACGCACCTGGGGGAGGGGGGGTCAGACATTTGTGACGATGTGTGATGATGGGGGGGGGTTTGAGAAATGTGTTCGTCACATCAAAATGCGCAACTTTAATAAATATAGACAACACGTTCTACTTAATAAAATATACTTTTTAATAAATGTTTTCTCCTACAACATCAGAATGCAGCGCCACATTAAATACGCACTACAATGACAATAGTTTAAAGCGATTTGAAGCATGTTTTATTTTCAAAATGGAAATAGGGTTTTTGGGGGGGGCAGAGCTTTGTGACGTCATATTTGAAGGGGGGTCTGACTTTTTGTGACGCCGTTTATGGACGGCCCCTAAGATAAACCTAATTAACTGTGGTTTAATTTGTATATTTTTAGGTGATTTGTTTACCTTTTCTATACTTTGCACTCCTGTCGTTTTTGTGTTGTTGTAAAGTTCTTACTCGCACTTACTGTGAACAAGAGCTTTATAGCTCATCGGATTCCTCCAGTATAAATATTCTTATTCTGAACTTCTTCCGCACCGTACATAGCCAGCCGCACTCATCGGGAGATGCTGGGGAAGGACAACAAACGAAACACTAAAAGCAGTTCGAAAGACATGAGTTTTCAATTTAATATCGTGGTGCAGTGTATCGTAGTGTCGTGTATCGTGTAGTGTATAGTAGTAGAGTAGTATGGATGTTGAGCTTCTTTCGCACCGTACGTTAGTAAGCGTGCTAATCGGTGGTGAGGGGGAGACAACACACTAAACACAACAGTTCCAAAGAAATTCGTTTTCAATTTAGCATCGTGGTGTAGTGTATCGTAGTGTAGTGTATCGTGTAGTGTACAGTGTAGTGTATAGTGGAATGTGTAATAGTATAGTGTATCGTGTAGTGTATCGTGTAGTGTATAGTGTAGTGTAGAGTAGTGGAGTGTATCGTGTAGTGCATAGTGTAGTGTATAGTGGAATGTGTAATAGTACAGTGTATTGTAGTGTAGTGTATCGTGTAGTGTATAGTGTAGTGTAGAGTAGTGGAGTGTAAAGTAGCATGTATATTGAACTTCTTTCGCACCGTACATAGCCAAGCGTGCTAATAGGCGGTGGTGAGGAGGAAGGCGGTGCAACAAACTAAAACACAAAACGTATCTTGATTTGAAGCTTTCGTGACTGCAGGAATCTTTGGTTCTTTCGTTAAAGTCAGGTAGGTAGAAACAAAAAATAATAGATCACGACGTTTCGATCGCAGTTTTCTTGCTGTAGTTGTCTCACCTGATGACGGTTGCGTGCGTTGCGATCGCAACGTCGTGATCTATTATTATTATTTTTACCTACGTGACTTTAACGAAAGAACCAAAGAGTTTCTACATCATTGGACCTCCTTTGCCAGTACCAAAATACAGAGGTGTGGACTCGAGTCATGTGACTTGGACTCGAGTCAGACTCGAGTCATGAATTTGATGACTTGCGACTCGACTTGGACTTGCATAACAATGACTTTGTCCCACCTATGAGATGTGGACTCGAGTCATGTGACTTGGACTCGAGTCAGACTCGAGTCATGAATTTGATGACTTGCGACTCGACTTGGACTTGCATAACAATGACTTTGTCCCACCTCTACCAAAATATAATAATAGGGGTTTTTCCCTTTTTTTCTGGCAACAAAACTAAAACATTTTTACAAGGATTCATGTCTGCATTAGCCACAATACCTGCAGTGTGTTTGCATTTGACTGCAGGTATTGTGGTTAATGCAGACATGAATCCTCGTAAAAAGGTTTCAGTTTTGTTGCCAGAAAAAAGAGGAAAACCCCCTATTATTATAACCAAAGAGTACACAAAAAGGAAATTCTATAGAAAGGAGTTCGCAATGAGGTTGTCGGCTGACGGCAGATCCATCGGCGAGGAACGCCCAAAAACCCGCAGTAAACCTTCGAGGGCTGCGAGTCGGAAACAAGCTTTTGGCACACGGGAAGAAAGAGGAACGAACGAGGCGTGAACGATCACGAGCCTTGAGGGTTCATGCCAGGAGAGCCTCTGGTTGGATCCTGGGTCAGCCAAGCGTCAAGAAGATCTCTTTCGAATGCGCGCGGCATCTTGAGTCTTCGTCGTCCACGTTGCTACACAGAATGAGACCTCCCCCCCCACACACCGCACCGTGATCTGTGCCTGCCGAGAAGAAACATCGATTGAGTCCAACACGAACGCGAACCCAACCGGCGCGCTGTGAAATTGCGTCTTTACTCTTTGATTATTTCGGTAAAGTCACGGTAACAGCGATCGCATTTCCAGATGTCTAACCTCTTGCTGTAACAGCTCTCTCGCTGGTTCGGCAGTTCTACTGCTGGATTGTTTTTTCTCTGCCCGAGGACGACCGCTTGTGTTGCGATCCAAACGTCGTGATCTATTATTATTATTTATTTTGTTTTATTTTTCTACCTACGCGACTTTACCGAAAGAACCAAAGAATATGGATTCCTGCAGTCACGAAAATTGCAAATCAAGATTGCGTCTTGTGGATTGTAACGCCGTGGCGAGCCGGGGTTTTTATTTATATTTTGCTGTCTTTGTGAATTTGTCCGTGCGTCCGAGATTCAGTTTCGCTAAGGGTGCTGCTAAAATGGAATATTTTGGAGAATTCGTGTTGGAAAATGAGTGTCTGTTTGGCTTTAGGTGAGAGGCAATGAGGGTCGCCCTCGTGTTGCATGTAAAGGAACGACAACAAAACCCCCCAAAAGCTCCACACGGATGGATTCACGAATTCATTTGCCGTGTTGCCGTCTCCTCGTCGCCTAAGCGCGTTTGGGAGCCCTCGTGAATGTCTGTGTGATGCACCAGCTCCTTGTGTCCGAAGCACTGGGTTACATCGACGTGTCCTCCCAAAAGCTCTTCAGAAAAGCTCTTCCGATATCAGGAAGCCGCTGGGAGCTATGTGCTTTGAAATCCAAATTGAGAACTAATTTCTGAAGAACTGCTTGTTATGTTTTGTGTATGCGCGTTTGTGTTGTCCTTCCCCCGCACCTCCCGACGAATGCAGTTTGCTACGTACGGTGCAAAAGAAGTCCAACGTGGGTCTTCTCATGAGAGAGGGGAATTAGGCCCCCTCGATATGAATAACAAAATGTCTTAATTCCACAAACCTCAGCGGTACTACGAGGGCAATACAAATCTGACCTATTTAATATCAAGCGCGTTTGCACAATTTTGCATCACAATTCCCCGTCGACGATTCTGTGCGTTGAGATTTATTTTATGTTTCTATCTACGTGACTTTACCGAAAGCACCAAAGAGTCTGCATTCGGTGCGTCCTGGAACCGTGGTGACAACAAAAGTCGGTTGATGGCAGCGGCCGACAGAGGGCGCTGTGTGCCGAGCCAGAGTTCATCACTCAACCCTGGGGTGACCTTGGGATGCGGGCGATGTGATTGTGTCACCCTCCCTGTAACACAACCACGGCGTGATTGTGTCACCCTCCCTGTAACATAAACACGGCGTGATTGTGTAACCCGCTCTGTAACACGATAACAACTTGAGTTTCCTTGTCCCATTCTTACCCAGCTCGCTTTCACCTGCACATGACACAAGATCACGTCCTTCTGCTGTTCATTATATGGCGTAAACACAAGCTTCCGTCTTCAGGTGGAACAGTCACAGCACGATAGCTGTATCAGCTAAATTAAACGTCGTGATTTTATTTTATTTTTATTTTACTTTTATTAATTTTAATTTTTAACCTACGTGACTTTACCGAAAAAAACCTAAGAATATGAATCCTTGCAGTCACGAAAGCTTCAAATCTAGAATTAATACCCGAATGTATGTTGAACTTAGTAATAGGTTTTTAATCTTTTATCTGGCACCAAAACTGACACCTTTATACAAGGGATCCTGTTTGCAATAACCACAACACAAGCAGTCAAAATGCAAACAAAAGAGACAAATTCTTAGGTTTTTTCGGTAAAGTCACGTAGGTAAAACATTAAAATTAATAAAAGTAAAATAAAATAAAAATCACGACGTTTCGGAGGCAACACAAGCTTCCGTCTTCAGGTGGAACCGTCACAGCTACGACAGCTGTATCAAGTAAATGAGAGATTGCAAGAGCTACCACTCCGTATATATAATGGTTGGAGAGGGGGGAAGGGCCAAGTACGGCACACTTTTTATTCATATGGTAAGGTGAGGCTTAAGAGGGTGAGCCTTTATTATGGAGAGGTACGGTTTATGACTAAACCTGGCCTACATAACAATAGTGTGAAAAGGAGAAAACAACTAAACATGGTAAAATAAGCCTGTCTGTCTATCAATAACCTGTAATAGTTGTCTGTAAAATAAGATTGGCCAAATAAGTGTAGTTAAATCTTTTTTGCATGGTTAATCACATCTTTCCAATGATTACTCAGTTTGTCACCATCATCACGGTTGAAATTATGTCTGTGTTTGTATATTTGTATGGCTTCGTGTACAAACCTTTGATGGTAGCCAGGAGATTTGCAGAGAACCTTGGTCTCGGAAAAGACAATTTCATGAGAGCCCACCGAGTTGTAGCAATGATCGGCAACGGCCGAAGAATCAGTTCTGCCGTGTTTCAGAGCTGACTTGTGCTCGCGGACACGATCAGAAACACGACGTTTCGTTTCTCCAATGTAGCAATCACCACAAATGCAACTCAATTTGTAGACTCCAGGATACTGTAAGTCAGGAACGAAATCCTTCACAGATGGAATCAGATCACGGATTTTATGCACTGTACTGAATCGGACTTGGAGAAAGCTGTTTCTCCCACCACACAGAAACAGCCACATGAAACTCCGACCAAAACTATCACGTTACCATACATAGCAGGCGTGACCATAAATATCTCCAAAATTCTAAACAAACATAAGATCCAAGTCCGATTCAGTACAGGGCATAAAATTCGTGATCTGATTCCATCTGTGAAGTATGTCGTTCCTGACTTACAGTATCCTGGAGTCTACAAATTGAGTTGCATTTGTGGTGATTGCTACATTGGAGAAACGAAACGTCGTGTTTCTGATCGTGTCTGCGAGCACAAGTCAGATCTGAAACACGGCAGAACTGATTCTTCGGCCGTTGCCGATCATTGCTACAACTCGGTGGGCTCTCATGAAATTGTCTTTTCCGAGACCAAGGTTCTCTGCAAACCTCCTGGCTACCATCAAAGGTTTGTACACGAAGCCATACAAATATACAATCACAGACATAATTTCAACCGTGATGATGGTTACAAACTGAGTAATCATTGGAAAGATGTGATTAACCATGCAAAAAAGATTTAACTACACTTATTTGGCCAATCTTATTTGACAGACAACTATTACAGGTTATTGATAGACAGCCAGGCTTGTTTTACCATGTTTAGTTGTTTTCTCCTTTTCACACTATTGTTATGTAGGCCAGGTTAAGTCATAATAAAGGCTCACCCTCTTAAGCCTCACCTTACCATATGAATAAAAAGTGTGCCGTACTTGGCCCTTCCCCCCTCTCCAACCATTATATATACGGAGTGGTAGCTCTTGCAATCTCTCATTTACTTGATACAGCTGTCGTGGCTGTGACGGTTCCACCTGAAGACGGAAGCTTGTGTTGCCTCCGAAACGTCGTGATTTTTATTTTATTTTACTTTTATTAATTTTAATGTTTTACCTACGTGACTTTAACGAAAAAACCTAAGAATATGAATTCTTGCAGTCACGAAAGCTTCAAATCTAGAACAAAAGAGACAACTCTGATAATGATATGCACTGTCCTTGAAGTTGATTGGTCCACACCCGAGACGGCTTTTCTCAGAGCCTAGTCTCCACTGGTGTTGGACCAGATGACGCCAAAAAGCGTGCAACTCAAAAATAGCGCACTATCAGAGTAATGAGAGCTCGGGGTAAGCATTTACATTATGAATAATATGTTGAACTTCTTTCGCACCGTACGTAGCCAACCTTGCTGATCGGAGTTGCCTCGTGGATGAATGTGTAATTTCCTCCTAGAGATCACACGCCGGGCAAGTAGAAATAACAATGTAGAAATGTGACCAAAACAATATTTGGTTATGCGAACAAATAAAATTCAAATTAGCAAATAAATATTTGTAAACGTACGCTTATGAAAGTATGTGTCGCCTGCTGGCAGGCCCTGCTGCAGTGGGATATTTGGGAAGTTTATTTTCAACCGTTCGTGTGGCTTCATGTTCGAGGCGGCGATGGCGACGGTCATTTCACGCGTGGAAAAAATGTAAGGCTGCTCTGCACAGATGGATTCAAAAATGTAATTGCCTTGCTGCCATCTCCTGGTGGCCAAGCACGTGACCCAGCGGATTTGGCAGTGTCACAAAGTCCCACTGTGATCCAACAACCCCTTGCCTCCAAAGCACTCGATCACAACAAGTGGATATCTCCACCTATCGATCAACTCGCTGAGTTTTCCAATGAGTCGAGGGATTTAAGCTCTTGATATGAATAATTACGGCTAATCAACTGCACTTTAATAATACTAATTGGACTTGTTTAATATTCAATGTTTGCAGAATTCAAATGCCATAGTGTGCGTGTGTACAATAGCCTGCGTGGGGAGCGGTGTCGTCGCAGTTAGCGCGCTGCGCTCCGAACCCGGCGACCCGAGTTCGATTCCCACTTACGGTCAAACACCGGTGAACGATTATCTGAAGCGGTCTTGGAGCTCCCCTAGGTCGACTCGGCCTCAAATGAGTACCTGGTGCGATGTGTAACTGTCGCCGCGTGGGGAGACAAAGGCGGCCGGGCGTGGTGCTGGGCAACCCACCCCCTCGCATGCTGTGCCGGCCTTCATAGGGGCAGTCTATAAATGACGTCACGCGATTTTGGACGATTTTTGACCCTCCCCCCCCTCGTCATACGGCGTCACAAAAAGTCAGACCCCCCCCCCTCAAATATGACGTCACAAAGCTCTGCCCCCCCCTCCCAAATATAAAACATGCTTCAAATCGCTTTAAACTATTGTCATTGTAGTGCGTATTTAATGTGCCGCTGCACTCTGATGTTGTAGGAGAAAACATTTATCAAAAGTCTATTTAATTAAGTAGAACGTGTTGTCTATACTTATTTAAAGTTGCGCATTTTGATGTGACGTCACATTTCTCACCCCCCCCCCCCTCGTCACACATCGTCACAAATGTCTGACCCCCCCCCCCCCAGATGCGTGACGTCATTTATGGACGGCCCCATAGGTGCTCGCAAACAGCACTTGCCCCAATAGTCTATTAAGGCTACGGGGAGGATCTTTGTCTTTGTATATAGTAACACCACAATGTGGATTGATGGCCAAGAGAGGGCGATGAACGCTCACGTGGTGGTGGCGGTGGTGACCTTGACGTACGCTGGCGACATCACCATCAGCCACGATCTATGAACTGCTGGATGAAGACCACCCAAAGCTTTGGCCCTTTCTCTCACGGTCGATCGCCCCCCCCTCCCGTCTCGACAATCCAGCCATCTCCAGCGCACGCGAGGCAGCAGCAACACTTAACTCAAAAAAATAAATTCTAAAAAATGAATTTCTAAAATGTCTTGGGTTGCATTGCCGCTGACTTCGCGTGACCCAGTGAGGAAGCCCGTCCCTGATCATCGTGCTGCTACTGCGGCTGTCACGGCAACATCCGGCACAGAGGGCACCGATGACACCGCTCCGCCCTCGGTTCTCGCAGCCATCTCATCGGCGTCGTGTCCTGGGTTGTGCCCCCACGTGTTTGAGATCGCGCCAACACGCAGTGGCGCCGCGAGATCGCCTGGTGGGCAGGAGGTCGTGGGTTCGATCCCGACCCTGGCGCGTGCTGCTGTATATTTGGAGTTTGCGGCGTCTCTCTCTCCCCATGGTCGTCACATCGATGGTTTTTCCCTCCAGGTCCTCCGGTTATTCCCTCCGAATTTAGACTCAACGCGCGTTCAGAGGATGCCGCAAATGTCCACCTGATAAGCTACTTCGTCGAGCTATCATTCGTGACAGCCAGGTGTGCTTCTGGTAAAATAAAATAAGTTTGTGGGGAATAATAGCCATTTCCTTGACTGTTTATGCATTTCGATTTAAAGCTTTCGTGACTGCAGGGATTCATCTTTTTGGTTCTTTCGGTAAAGTCACGTAGAAGGGAAATAATAAAATAATAAAACATTAAACATAATAAACAATAAAATAAAATTTCGATTTAAAGCTTTCGTGACTGCAGGGATTCATCTTCTTGGTTCTTTCGGTAAAGTCACGTAGAAGGGAAGTAATACAATAATAAAAATAAAACATAATAAAATTATTCTCACGACGTTTCGGCCACAACGCAAGCAGCCGTCCTCAGGTGAAAACCAGGTCCGTCGAGGCGACAGAGTCTGAATGAAACAGCACACGAGCTTGGAGCATATGTAGAGGTGTAATTGTGTATGGGCGCGGATGGCTAACAAACACAAGGGGCGTGGTTAGGGCCGTACACAGAGAGGAGGTGCTCACACCGACGTCCACACCTGCATCCCCCACGGGCCCCTCCCGGGGGCCGAGTACTATAAAAGGTGGTGAGCCGGAGTGCTCGAGGTCGGAGTATCAGCTTTAACCAGCGAAGACCGAAGACCAGCTAGCATAGGCCCCGGAGCTCCCCTGGCTCGCTGTCCTTGTCAGGGCCGACCAGGGCAAGCCGGTGGCGTGGCCCCGAGAGCCCAGACTCAGGGTGCCGAGATCCCAGCTTGATCAGGGCTGGGATAGGTAGCCTCCCTTAGCTCCGTAGTGGAGGACTCGGGTTTAGGTTAGCGGGGTTAGATGTCGTGTCTCCCTGTTAGTTGAGTAAAGCGGACGTTAACCCCTTAAGTACTGTGTGTACACAAGTTGGTGTCAATAAATAAGTGTGCCTCCGATCCCGTCGTCAAGCCTCCTGAATACTACTACATCTGGTGTCAGAAGTAAAACGTTCAACGATGGACACACGAGGGACGACACGTACCAGGGAGTCGGAGATGGAGGACACCGCGGCCGAATCGCCACCAGAGATGGCCGAGGTCGGATCGGAGCAGCCGGGGCCGAGTACACCCGCGCTGCTACGACAGGAAGGGGGGGATGGGTCGGCCGAGGGACTTCGGCTGGCTCACTCCCGCCTGGCGGAGCTGCTCTATGCTGCGGCCGCCGCGTTGGAAGAGATCACGCGGCTGGGGGCTGGAGGGGCTGCGCGGGATGACGACAGCAGCCGACGCGGGGCGACATTTCCCGCCACCCCGACGCGGCTCGCGGTTAAATTTCCCGCCATCACTACAGTGCGAGAGGGCGGGGCCGGCCCGCGTCAGGTGACTGCTGAGGGCCAAGCACGAGCCGTGACATCATCAACACCGGCCAGCGCGTCAACAACAGAGCGACCGGCGATGCCATGCTCGCAGCCTGCCCACACTGTAACGGCTGCTGGGAACGACGGAGCGCGATCCGCAGCCACGGACGTCGCGTTACAGCAGCGACTGCCGCCTCTCAAGGAATTCGTGGGCGCGGACGGAGACTGGGGCGGCTTCAAAAGGCGGTTCATCGCTCATCAAGAGATGGCGAACTGGACGGACGCCGAAGCACTACGCGCGCTGCCGGCGATGCTGGACAACGACGCCCTGGCTACTCTCACCTCGGCGCCTAAGGAAAAGCGCGCCACGCTGCACTTGGCGCTGCAGCTGCTGTCAGCTGTCTATGGCCCGCCTTCGGACTGCAGGCAGCTGTTCCACGATCGGCATCGGGGCGCCAACGAATCGCCTCTGGCCTTCCGGACGGCTCTCCTGGCCCTGGCGAAGGCAGCTTTCCCGCGGATGGACGAGGAGGGAGTGGACGCTATGGTGGCTGAAAAGCTGCTGCTACTCGCGGATGAGCTGGACGTCGCCGTCTTGGCTCAAGACAACGCAGAGATGTCGTCCTTGCTGGTCGCGCGCCACATCCACGGGGGCTTGCGGTCCCTGCGTCGTAAGGCCGCCAAGGGGGTGGCCGGCCATGCCATGGCGGCCACCACCCTCCCATCGGAGGAGGTCTGCGGGGTGGAGCGGCGGGGGGAATGGAGATCGGCGGCACCACAGGCTCGGAATGGACCGAGCTGCCAGGAGCAGCCCAGGCCATCTCGGGCGTTCACACGCTGCTACAACTGTGGCCTTCAAGGCCAGGTTGCTTCAGGGTGCCGGGCTCCTCGCCAGCGCGGGGCGACACCTCGTCAGGACGCCGCGCCGTCTCCACCCAAGCTCCAGCAGAGAAATACGGCGAGTCGTGGCACCTCACACGTTTGGCCCATGCACACATCCGACACACACTCACGCGCTCAACCGAACAGGGCTCGCAAATCGACGGCCGTTGCGCCCGATTGTTCTGAAATGCGGCGAGCACTCCAACCGGGTCAGTGGTTGGAGCTCGCCCATCGTGTCGTTGCAGCGTCGGCGGGATCGTCGGTTGTGGTCGGTCATATTGATGGGGTAGAGGTGCGGATTTTAATTGACACAGGAGCATCGGCGACCATTATATCTGATTTGATCTATAACATTCTTCCCGTTCAAAGTCGTCCCTTGCTCCCCATTGACGTGCCATGCTATGCTGCTAACGGGGGCTCGCTAGGCATAATTGGCCAAATCCGCGCCAAAATTTGCATTGGAGACATTAAATTATCCGGCCCTGTTTTGGTTTCCTCCTCACTGGCGGTTCCGTGCCTGTTGGGGACGGATTTCTTGGCCAAAATGCCCATTCGTATCTTGATTGACCAGGGGTGCATCGAGCTCCCGTCGGGTCGGCGCGTATCGTTTTTGTCTTCCTCCGCCACGGGGCGTCGGGCGTTTGCAACCGTGCAGGCGCTCGTGGCAAAAACTGTGCGCGTACCCCCGGGGCTCAGATGCTCGTCCCTCTTAGGTTGCGTCGGCCGTTTGCTGCGGGGGTTGTGGATCGGGGGGTCTTGTTGGGACCATCTCGGGCCGGGGTCAATGGCCCCGATTTGCTAGCGGCTCAGACCATGGTGAAAGGGGATGGGGACCCCTTCATTGCAGTCCTTAATGTAGGATCGCGAACGGCCGTGGTTCCTCAAGGGACCGTGCTTGCACACGCAACGCCAGCACCCTATGAGGAACCACTCGTGGGTCAGGTAACCGCCGATCCTCCGTCGCGACCGCATTCGGACTGTGATGACGGATGGCTGGATGCACTTTGCGCGGGATCTGTGGACCTGTCCGACTCGCAGCGTGCGCAGCTGCGAGTTCTCCTGAAAGAATTTGCCGACGTTTTTAGTCAACACAAATTTGATATTGGTTGTACTAAATTGCTGCGACACCATATTGACACGGGTGACAGCACGCCAATCCGCCAAAATCCCTTTCGGCTGAGTCCCGCCGAAAAGGATCATGTCAAATCGGCCGTTGATGACATGCTAGCCGCTGATATCATTTCCCCTTCCAACAGCCCGTGGGGCGCGCCGATCGTTTTGGTGAAAAAACACGACGGCTCACTGCGGTTTTGTGTCGACTTTCGGCGATTAAACAAAATTTCTGTGGCAGATGCGTACCCGCTTCCTCGAATGGATGAGTCGCTCGATGCCTTGGCGGGGGCGCGATTCTTTTCCACCCTCGATTTACTTTCTGGATTCTGGCAGCTTCCTCTGGATGACGAATCAAAACCTAAAACTGCTTTTCGTACACCGCAAGGTCTCTTCCAATTTAACCGCTTGCCGATGGGCTTACATTCTGCGCCGGCAACTTTTCAGCGGTTAATGGAACTGGTCTTGGCAGGCTTGCAATGGGGTTCGTGTTTAATTTACTTGGACGATGTCATTGTCTTTAGCAAATCCTTCGAGGAACACCTCCAGAGGTTGCGTGCTGTTTTTCTCAAAATGCGGGCTGCCAATTTAAAATTTAAACCGCAGAAGTGCCATTTGCTCCGCGAATCGGTGCGGTATTTGGGTCACATTGTTGGGCGCTCGGGGATATCCACTGATCCCGCCAAAACGGAATGCGTCAGCTCCTGGCCGACTCCCACCTCGGTGGGAGAGGTCAGGAGTTTCATTGGGTTCGCGTCGTACTACCGACGGTTTGTGGCTGACTTCGCTACGATCGCGAAACCATTGCATGCCCTGACGTCCAAGGGAGTCAGGTTTCATTGGGGGCTGGAGGAGGAGGCTGCTTTTCGCGCCCTCCGGAATGCCCTGGTGGGGGCTCCGCCGTTGAATTACCCCGATTTCTCACAACCCTTCTTGCTCGATACAGACGCAAGTAACACGGGCATTGGGGGCGTGCTGTCCCAGCTCATTGGGGGCGTAGAGCATGTGGTGGCTTATGGTAGTCGGGTACTGTCTCCAGCGGAACAACGGTACTGCGTTACCCATCGGGAATTATTGGCAATTGTTTATTTCATTCAGCAGTACCGCCCGTATCTGTACGGTCGGCGTTTCACCGTCCGTACAGATCATGCGGCTCTATAGTACGCCCTGCGGGTTCAACAACCATCGGGCCAGTTGTCTCGATGGTTGGAGATTCTCCAGGACTACGACTTTGTCACCACATATCGTAAGGGCGTCCGCCACACGAACGCTGATGCCCTGTCGCGGTTGCCACCCACTTCGGAGTGCGCTTGCCTCTTGGGGTCGGGGCGTTGTAGGCCCCCGAACGTCACCACCGATTCGGTCCTCGTGGCCGCCGCCGATGCGCCTTCGGCTTCGGGTCCTATCGAGCAAGAAGGGAGGGATTCGTTGCTGGGGTTGTCGGTCGCGGAGTGGGGACGCCTCCAAATGGAGGACACCTCCCTCCTCGCTCTGCGCCGTCGTGCCGGGGGGGTTGGTCAGGGGGTGGCGAACATTGACTCGTGGGGGTTGTTCCAGGGTCTTATTGCACTGGGACGGAAAATCCCACCGCCAACGGCTCGTGGTGCCTGCAGCATTAAGGGGTAAGGTAGTATGGGCTGCTCATGAGCGGCTCCTGCACTTGGGGGTTCACAAGACCTTTGCCACGCTCCAGCTCGATTTCTTCTGGCCGGGCATGGCAAAGGACGTGGGGGATCTCCTGGGGTCGTGCACGCAATGTGCGCAGCGGAAGCCACCAGCAAGGGGGTCCAACCCTCCGCTGCAGTCCATAAAGGTTTCCCCGGTTAACGAGCTCATTGCTCTCGATATTCTCGGGCCATTTCCCGCTACACCCAGGGGTAATAGGTATTTGTTGACAGGGGTCGAATACTTCACGAGATGGCCTATGGCCTGGCCCCTGGCCAACCAGTCGGCAGCAGCCATCGCGGAGGCCTTTGTCCAGGGCTATGTCCTCGACAAAGGTGCTCCGGAACGGCTGCTGACTGACCAGGGTAAGAATTTTTCGGGGAAACTCCTCCGCGAAGTGTGCGACCTCTTGGGTACGGAGAAAATTCGGACCTCCCCGTATCACCCACAAACTGACGGGATGGTGGAACGGCTGCATCGGACCATCACGTCCATGCTGTCCCAGCAGGTATCGGAATCCCAGACAGATTATTGTGAGGTCGGCCGTTGGGGGGCCTTTGTGGACGAGGGGGGGAGGCGTCCGGTGAGCGTGTATATATGTTGGGTTTGCGGAATGGGGTATTTATTCGGGAGGGTGCGCCGGGTTATTTTTTTTTCTTTCTCTTTCTTCTTCTACCTGTTTCCTGTTGTTGTTGTTGTTATGGTTGTCATTGCTCTTGTTCAAATTACGGGAGGCACACACGGTTTTGGGGACGGATGCACCTTTATTCTGATTTTGTTGCAGCCGGGGACGGCTGCGAGCTGTACAGGGGGGGGGGTGATGTAGAGGTGTAATTGTGTATGGGCGCGGATGGCTAACAAACACAAGGGGCGTGGTTAGGGCCGTACACAGAGAGGAGGTGCTCACACCGACGTCCGCACCTGCATCCCCCACGGGCCCCTCCCGGGGGCCGAGTACTATAAAAGGTGGTGAGCCGGAGTGCTCGAGGTCGGAGTATCAGCTTTAACCAGCGAAGACCGAAGACCAGCTAGCAAAGGCCCCGGAGCTCCCCTGGCTCGCTGTCCTTGTCAGGGCCGACCAGGGCAAGCCAGTGGCGTGGCCCCGAGAGCCCAGACTCAGGGTGCCGAGATCCCAGCTTGATCAGGGCTGGGATAGGTAGCCTCCCTTAGCTCCGTAGTGGAGGACTCGGGTTTTGGTTAGCGGGGTTAGATGTCGTGTCTCCCTGTTAGTTGAGTAAAGGGGACGTTAACCCCTTAAGTACTGTGTGTACACACGTTGGTGTCAATAAATAAGTGTGCCTCCGATCCCGTCGTCAAGCCTCCTGAATACTACTACACATATATATATAAGCTGGGCGCCTTGACAAAGGAATTTGCATATCAAGAGGAATTTAGCATATTTATGCGAAATGCAGGAATGTGATTAGTTCTACATATGCATGTGCATTATGCAGGATTAACAGCATCAAAGGGAGCTGCAGTTGCTGCTGCTGCTGCAGTTGCTGCTGCTGCAGTTGCTGCTGCTGCTGCAGTTGCTGCAGTTTCTGCTGCTGCTGCAGTTGCTGGTGCTGCTGCAGTTGCTGCCTTATCTATTTTAATATAACACTATGTATTATTATACCCACCCTAATGTGTGTCACACTGCTATATATTTACTATACAATTACGACACCATACATTACTCTGCACACTGCACCATGCCAGTGAGTGGAACGCGGTCTGAAAGTCACCGTAAACGTGAACACAATCAGTTAATATCCGAAATGGTTTATTACGTCCTTCCAATGATTGCTAAGCCAGAATCCATCTTCTCGGTTGAAATTGTGTCTGTGTTTGTATATGTGGATCGCCTCATGAACGAATCTCTCATGATAGCCAGATGGCTTGCAGAGAACCTCTGTCTTGGAGAAGTCAATGTCATGTGAGCCCACTGAATTGTAACAGTGATCTGCCACGGCTGAGGTGTTTGTCCTACCGTGTTTCAGGTCTGCTTTATGTTCACGGATGCGGTCCGAGACATGTCGTTTGGTTTCTCCAATGTAACTGCTACCACAGAGGCAACTTAGTTTGTAGACGCCAGGGTACTGTATGTCTGGAACCACATATTTTACAGACGGGACCAGATCACGGATTTTATGTACTGTGTTGAATCGGACCTGGATCTTGTGTTTAATCAGGATTTTGGAGATCTTTTTTGTGACCCCAGCAATGTAGGGTAAGGTGATGGTCTTGAAAGGCTCCTCAACATGATCCTTCTTGATGGTTGGAGTGATGGCCTTGCGGATTGTGTAGTCGGAGTAACCATTAGCCTTAAGAGCTTGGCGTACGTGTTTGAGTTCACTGCCAATGTGTTCCTGGTCGGAAATGCATTGGGCTCTATGGTATAGAGTCTTGATGAGGGAAGCAGCAGCAACTGCAGCAGCAGCAACTGCAGCAGCAGCAGCAACTGCAGCAGCAGCAACTGCAGCAGCAGCAACTGCAGCAGCAGCAACTGCAGCAGCAGCAGCAGCAACTGCAGCTCCCTTTGATGCTGTTAATCCTGCATAATGCACATGCATATGTAGTACTAATCACATTCCTGCATTTCCCATAAATATGCTAAATTCCTCTTGATATGCAAATTCCTTTGTCAAGGCGCCCAGCTTATATATATGCTCCAAGCTCGTGTGCTGTTTCATTCAGACTCTGTCGCCTCGACGGACCTGGTTTTCACCTGAGGACGGCTGCTTGCGTTGTGGCCGAAACGTCGTGAGAATAATTTTATTATGTTTTATTTTTATTATTTTATTACTTCCCTTCTACGTGACTTTACCGAAAGAACCAAGAAAATAAAATAAAAATTCTCACGACAGAGCTCTGTTTCTTCACCTGAGGACGGCTGCTTGTGTTGTGGCCGAAACGTCGTGAGAATTTTAATTTTATTATGTTTTATTTTTTATAATTTTATTATTTCCCTTCTACGTGACTTTACCGAAAGAACCAAGAAGATACTATTTGGTTCTTTCGGTAAAGTCACGTATAAGGATAAAATAATAAATTAAATAACAGCATACGACGTTTCGATTGCAACACAACCTTATACGTGACTTTACCGAAATAACCAAAGAGTAATTCCTGCAGTCACGAAAGCTCCAAATTTAAGATCGAACCAAGATGATGTTTATGCATTAGCAATTACGAAAAAAAGTTAAGCAGAAGAGTAGTTTATGCCGGACCCTTACGCTGCCTATGTCGGGAGAGGCTTCTTCTTTGGAAAGCCGAACAACATCGCAGCCAACAACCTTGAGAATGCGTCGGAGGGCAACGATCGCAATTTCTTATTCCACGATATCCCCCCACAGCGGCAGCGGCTATCGCTGCCTTGTAGCTCAGCGACACAGGCATCCGTTGTGTGCGACGGAGGGGAGTGCTCCAGTTGAAAACGAATAAGTATAACCCGTAAAAACAAAGTTTTTCACTATAAATCCTTTATTTGCGTGGCGGCTAGAGTCCTCTCGTCCTCTGGCTTGAGATGGCTGCCACCTATGGGTCAGATGATTGCATTGCACCATTAAGCAATTGGTGATTAAATATAATATTTTTTCACGAACATTAATTGTCACGCACAACGAGTCTGTGTGGAAAATGTCAGCTCGATTGGATCACGGGAAGTGGGTTAAAAAACGACCGAAAGATTTGCACGGTCCTAAGCTAGCAAGCGAACTTAATATAAAGGATTTAAAAAAAACGTGCTGCTTTGAAAATATTTCCAGGAAGGGGTTTCGAATGAATTGATTCTCTTTCGGCAATCTCTTGCGATATCTCACAACCCGATGGGGATTATTCGTTATTTTACTCTGCAAAAGTTTACAGGATTCGCCGAATAAAGTACGAAAAATAATGAACCCCAAACCACTGTCAATCCGCCAATGATGGGACTCACCACATTGGGGTTTTATTGACCATACTTCACCACAATGTGTATCACTACGGGGGGGGCGGTTGCAGTGGGGTCGCAGAGGGCAGGTCCAGCTCTGTTGTCACTCGCCACTGATGTTTGCAGCCGTGACTGAACCCGCAACCGGGTTCCGAGTGCATTGCGCTAATAATCACACTACGTAACACAATTTTTGTTCCTGGGCAGGAAGTGTTATTTCGTAATTGCTCATGTATAAACAGTAAAAAAATGGCTATTATTTTCCACAAACTTTGCTTCTGTGACCAGGACAGTGATATTTTTAAATGTACCTATTTTCAATGAGAAAACGGGCGAATTTGTGTCTTTTCGTTCACGTAAAGTCATAAAAAAGCAACATATGAATCAAAATTAACATGTATTTATACTAAAGTAATACAAAAATGACTACAAAATTTTTTAAAGTGAATAGTTTTTCCAGATTTATGATTATACTGTAAATCACTTTCACGAATCAGCCCCCAAATGTAGTCTCCCATCATTTTCTCGCTATACTGTCCTTGGTAGCGGCGTTCAAAGTCCAGCATATCCTGGTGGAAGCGCTCGCCTTGCTCCTCCGAGTACGTTCCCATGTTCTCCTTGAATTTACCAAGATGAGCATCAAGGATATAGACTTTGAGGGACATCCTACAGCCCATTGTGCCGTAGTTCTTAATCAGAGTCTCAACCAGCTCCACGTAGTTTTCGACCTTGTGATTGCCCAAGAAGCAATGAACCACTGCGACAAAACTGTTCCAAGCCGCTTTCTCCTTTCTAGTGAGTTTCTTGGGGAATTGATTGCACTCCAGGATATTCTTTATCTGTGGCCCGACGAAGACACCGGCTTTGTCCTTTGCCTCAGACAGCTTAGGGAAGAAGTCTTGAAGGTACTTGAAGGCTACCGACTGCTTATCTATAGCTCTGACAAATTGTTTCACAAGGCCCAATTTGATGCGCATCAGCACCTTCTAGGGGTCCACCAGTGGCTCCCACTTGACGTTGTTCCTCCCCACAGAGAACTCGCTCCGCTGTGGCCAGTCCCGCCTGTGGTAGTGCGCCTTGGTGTCCCTGCTGTCCCAAAGGCAAAGATAGCAGGGAAACTTGGTAAACCCGCCTTGGAGACCCATCAGTAATGCCACCATTTTGAAGTCTCCGATGACCTCCCAGCCATACTCATCATACTTCAAGGCGTCCAGCAAGGTCTTGATGCTGTTGCAATCCTCTTTGAGGTGCACCGAGTGAGCCAGGCGAAGAGACGGGTACTTGTTACCATTATGGAGCAGCACGGCTTTGAGGCTCCTGGATGAGCTGACAATGAAGAGGCGCCGCTCATTCTGGTTACAGGCGATTCCGATTGCCTCGAACAGACTGGTCACATTGTGGCAGAAGCAGAGCCCATCTTGACGGGTGAAAAATCTGCAAAAAGGTTGGTGACACTTCCTCTGATCTGCGACTTGCACACTTTTATCCAACAAGTTCCACTGCTTGAGCCTAGACGTCAAAAGCTCGGCATTGGACTTGGTGAGACCAAGATTTCTGATCAAGTCGTTGAGGTATTTTTGGTTGGGGTAGTATGGGTTTCTCTCCTCAGCTCCACCTCTGAAATTGTCATCTGGATCTACGACGTCTTCCTCGCTCTCTGACTTGCTGCTCTCTTCTAAAGACGGCTGCTCTCTCTCCAGAGGAGTGGGTACGGGGAGCTCATGGCAGTGTGGCACCGGGGCGATGGCTGAAGGAAGGTCCGGTTACGTGCTAGCAGGTGCATTCTTGCCAGTCCGACGTTTGGAAGGGTCCACCATGCAGAAGTAGCAGTTGCTTGAATGGTCAGTGGGTTCCCGCCAATTTCTTAGGATAGCGAACTTCATTGCTTTCTTTTCCCCTCTGAACCATACTACAAAAATATATTTATTTCACCCATGACTAATGTGTAAGAGATTCTCGCAACATTTTTCATGTATATATCTTTTGCAATAACATTGAAAATTGAAAAACATTTTAATATTAAAAACTTTTACCATTTTTTTTTTTTACAAATTCCGAGCAACAATTGACCATCTTACCTTCCAGAGTTTTTTTTGATTGCTCGCAGGTGAAATGAGGTGCCTAGGATTTGTCTTGATCCCTGACAGGCATTCCGAAATATGCCTTGAAGGCCTCACAGATCTCAGCAGATGCTTCCATAGAGTACTTTTTCGCTATTGTCTTGATAAATTGGCTGCAGACAAGCAAAATGCGTCTGACGGATGCTTGCAGCCTCTTGATGCCCTCTCCGAAAAATGCAGATATGTATCCACTTAGGCAGCTGGAACTAAACTGAACTGGTGGGCTTATCTTATTTATATTATTGGAAAGTTCTAGAATGTTCTAGAAGTTACTCCAAGTTTACTCAGCACTGAATCTATCTGGAATGTTCAGGAAAATAGGTAAATTTCAAAATATCACTGTCCTGGTCACAAAAGCAAAGTTTGTGGAGAATAATAGGCATTTTTTAGACTTTTGAGGCATAAGCAATTAGGAAATAACACTTACTACCCAGGAACAAAAAAAAAATTGTTACACAGTGTTATCACTGCACCACACACATCTCGTATAAGAACAAACAAGTTATGAAGCTCAGATTTTATTTGGATGTATATGGATACATTTTTATAAGTACCATAAGGTAATTTCAACAAATACATACGCTGTAAATGTCCAATGCATTCATTGCGCGTGCATGCGTATAAAATGCTCTGTCGACAATTACAGAAA